>NC_054742.1:68167921-68474739 GCF_018143015.1 Lytechinus variegatus
GTCAACCTCTTCAAACCTGCTTCAAACACACCGCGCGCCGCCGTGAAAAGCCGCAAAAATGTGCCATTTCCCCCCTTTTTTCAACCACATATTTTAATCCAATTGGCCTAGTTCACCACCGGAAAAAGCATTAGAAAATTTAACTCTTCTTTGTTATGGTGATGTAAAATCACGATTTTTTGTTGTGCCATCGCACCGTCATTTATTGTTCATTTTCCATCAATTTGGTCAAAATTTCTGTGGTATTGAACTTTTTGACTGAACGCTTCCGGCTAGATCTGGCGGTTTCTTGCCGGGAGTGGGCTATTTTTTACCACCGGAAAAAGATTCAAGTCATTCAGTTCATTCTGAACATTTTGATATATAAATGATTCTCATTGGATGAAAAAAAAACGTCAAAAGATTAAACAAATTGGAGCCTCCGTCTGGTTTGGGGAACTTTGCTACATTTGCGCATTTCTCCACGAGGGAGGGGAAGAGAAACCCGACACCGGGTATCGATGAGATTGAATGAGAAAAAGATGAAGAAGAGAGGCGACATTTGTACTAATCTTCAGTAAATAATCACGTAGGCAGAGAGCGATGAGACAGCTAATGAATTGCATCTCACATTCCTTGAAAAGAAAATGACAAGAAACAATGCCTGCTGAAAATAAACAGTCTCAATAAATCGCCGTACGTGTCCCTCCCACCATGCCCACAACCGTGTCACCCTTGCTCTAATAAATAAAACGGTCGCGAACCTAGCGTGATCCAATCCGATCCAATCAGATTCAACCGCACAGCTGAGTATAATTGCACACTTAGTCGGTTCTGTGTGCGCGCAGCTGACCCGGGCTGATTAAAAGCTTCAAATTAGGTGAAAGAAATCGGGGATCACAAATTCATATGACGGGAAATAAACACCATCATAAAGAAAATAACACAGCAAATTTGAATTATGTATGTCAGGATTTTCAATGAATGTCCAATATACTTTATAAAACACTTCATTTTATTCTTTCCATTGTATTGTTTTATACAGTAGGCCTATAGTCTTTTTGGTATAGATCTATTTTTTTTCTCAATTACTCATAAACCACTGTTCATGTGTAACTGCCAATTTTCCAAGCACTTTTTTTTCAAACATTAATATCCTATTTCTACCAGTTTTTTAATTTATAACTCCCACAAATAAATCCTCTTTTTTAATAATTCAAGTATCTTGGGTGAATATTTCTTTCGGAGGCTGGGAAAAGGCAACAGTAATGCGAGAAACTACAATTGGACCTATATTTCCTGTATATGTGCTACGTTTATTTCCATTTTGAAAAAAAAAAATTGAAGTAGCAGAACTTACCTCAAGTGCACTTTCTGACACATTTTTGTGAGAAAAAAGGACAATGACACATGCTGAAAATGAAAAAGTGAACTCTGTGTTCTCTGATAGAGCAACAATCGGAGCTGGAATGAAATTCAGAACTTGAAACACAATCCAAGGCACAAAGCCTCTGGCCCTCACCTATACATTGTACTCTGCCAATATCAACAATCCCTCAATGAATGCAGTAGCAAGAGTGAACAGAATGCTTTTTTTCTCATTCAAACTCTATTCTGTGCAACTTCTGTAGACAAAGTGAACAATAAAGGAAAATGGGAATTCATCTCAACATGCACATAATAAACATTTGCTGAATCGTTCAGAAGAAAAAATAATTTCAGAAGCAATTATAATCATGAAATATTTCTCAAAGCATAATGTAGTTGCAAAATTTCAAACATTATGGTACTGCTAGAAATTGCCACATTCTCCAACCCCCCCCAAAAAAAAATCATCCCAAATATGATTAGAAAATGAAACACAAAATGCAGAATGCAGATTTCTCAAGGCAATATCATAAAAAAAGGAGTCTATAGGAAAAAATCATAAAAAAACAATTTACAGACGTAAAAACAAAAATATGGGGAGCATACAAAATGGAAGGGGAATTTCCTTCTCTACCAATTCTTAAATAGGGGCAAAGATGAGGCCTCTGGTGGCAAGGTCCATAGAGCACTGCGATCTCTGTTACAGATTTCTTCTACACTGTACATCCTACTATGACACATGCCTATATATCCCACGCACTTCTTGAAAATAAGAGATTTAGTGGGGGGGGGTCTCCTGTTTCTTGGAAAAAGGAGGTTACTAATGATGAAGACAACAGGAATTGTGGTCATGACACAACATGATGATTGAAAAATAAGAAATTGAAAGAATTCTGCATTCCATGACAGATCGGTTACAATGAACGCCCTATCTCAGTTGTATAACTGTACGCCAAAATGTCTCTTGGAGGGAAAATACAATGACTTTAATCCAAGCAGAGCCCACAAGTGTATTTTGTATTTCATCTCCAACAAAGGCATCCTTAAAGTATTGTTAACTTGTTACATGTTTAATTCTGAAGGAAAAAAACGCTACATTGAGCATTCATATTTACAAAGCTTCTCCACCTTTTTAATTTATAAATTTAAAAAAAATCATGATTTCCAAAAATCTTCAAAAAATGTGAAACATGATAGCACAGCATAAATGATAGTACCTGTCTACAAGCTTCTGCAAATTAAATTCACCTGTCCCAGGGAACACCCATGCATGGAGAACATATAGCGATAAATTTCCTGTTTGAACTTCCTTCAAAACTATCATTCATTCAATAAGAGTTATTTGGAAGTGCATGCTGGAAGTTTGAAATGAGGTCAATATTTCCCTTCTAAGCAACATGTGACTAAGTCTCTGTTATATGGTTTTGATTTCTACAAACCGACTTCTTGATTATAGGATACGATGTGTGAGGAAGAATCTACATGTAGTTCCAGAGACCCTCAAATTTGTGTTTCTCTTTCATTGCGCTACCATAGCCGCTACCAATACCATGCTACGATATGAGTTCCGGAGACCCCTATTTTTTACGTGATCAGTTCCAGAACAATGCATATTTAGCAATCGTTGATCCAAGAACCATACCTGAGACCCCAATATTAAGCCCAGGTTTCGGTGGCACATCGGTATCATGTTGTAATTCAAGTAGCCCACCCCCCCCCCCTGGACCCGGAAAGACACATTCATGAAAAACTAATTTCCTGCAACATACGGTAGTACCAAGGGCCATTGCTATAATTATCATTGCACCTTTTCCAACATCTAATATGACACATCTTGTACCCAGACGGTAAATCTTCCATTACAATAATGACAATTAATTACCACTCCAAACTACATATCGTTTACATGCAGTTATCTCCTTTTAAATTTGAGGCCTACATGTATATTAATATGTTTCTTGTATACCAGTATAAATATATGCCATGTTCACTCATGTTACATAACTCCTAGTTCATTTGGAACAACCACCACAGATTTACACTACAAATTACTTTTGTCTATGATTTTAGCAATAAAAAGGTAATTAAATTTATTTTTTAAAAGTTTGTTACTCTCGCTTGAAGTGGTGCGTAGGGCACACGCCCCATTGCTCCTCTAGCCATAAAATTGATCCGCACATTGCATGGTTGTGGAAGAAAAAGTCCCAATTTTTTGTAGTACTTGTAATGAAAAATTACATGAAATGTTAGCAAATATTGACAAAGGCTAATTGTGTTATATTTGCTTCAAGCATGGAGGTGTTTCTACCTCCATGCTTCAAGATATTTTACAATAGTTCAAAGAATCAGATGACTTCTACATTAGTACTTTGAATGAAAAGAAAACAATGGTGCACAAGGTACTGCTTAGAACTGCAATCATGGCCATTAAAATACATCTTTATGGACTATTACATTTTTGATCAACATTTGACATGCTTGGCCTGGTACATGATTATCTGATAATGTTTCAAGCATTTCATTGACGTCATTACTCACAAGCCTGAAGGAGGAAAAAGGAGAAATTCAATAAATGTTCTTGAGGTGTTTTCCAAAGATTTTCAAGTTATCCGTTCAGGTCTCCTCTGAAAAGGCAGCTAAAATTGAAAATATTTCTGAAGTCCACGCTTCACATCACTAATATTTGTTGGCAATTTTAAACCAGGGGGGCTATTTCATAAAGCTGTTCGTATTAAAGTTAAGAGTGACTTTAAGAACGACTGGTGATCCTTTCTTGTGGTTAATGATATTCAACATTAAATGGTATTTGGTGATTATTTAGCGCATATGGAAGGTTCACCAGTTCTACTTAACTTCCAAGCAGCTTTATGAAACTGACTCCTACATACATGTACATACATTCCAGGGAAGAAATCAATCTGCCATCATTTCCAAACTTCTGTTCAGATACAGTTTGTATGGAGCCTAGTTTGTAACATAAAATAACCCTTTTCAGCATGTAGTCCCCTATGAGTCTTTTTTCACCATATAATATTGCAATTTCCCCCGATTATGCGTTTTCCCAAATGATTCGATCCTTAATTAAATGGGGGGAGGGGTCATAGCAATCTATACAGTACTGACTGTGAATTAAATTATATGAATGACACAGCTCTTGCTTTTAAAAAAGAAACCAAAGTTTCAAACTTACATAAAAATAGCTTTCAATTATCAACTTATACTTTGATACTCTCAGTAGTTATGAATATAATTGACATAGAAATGGAAATAGAAATAGCATGAGTAGGAATATAATGCCTAGAATTTTAGAAATTAATCAAGCCTTGAAGATGCAATAATTTTTTTTAAGTAGAAACCATACATGTACACTGTACACACATGTAATGACTGAATGCTTACCAGGGAAGTGGAGTTTCTACATGCCACATATAATTTTTTTATTATAAGGACTTATACATGTACATAGGTTTGAGTTGAAATTATGGACATTGCAGTGTCTTTTTTTTCGTTCATACACTTGTAATTGAATTTTATAAATCATGGACCTACTGCTCTAGGTAAGTGTTTAAACTGATATTCAAGAAAACCAGTTAAATAAATGTATGAATAATAATACAAATCACTGAATAGGTCACAACTAAATGTCTGTGTGAAAGCTTCCAGCGGTGTTGCTGGCCAACGAGTTGTCTAACAGATATCTCAATCACAAACCTCCTACAAAGCAGCACAGCGAAACCTGTCACATCTTATTTGTAGTGCTCATGGTATCTCAACATCCATTACCAAACACAACACCCCCAAGGGGCACTTCTTCCAGCAGAGCAGGATGTTTCACAACCTTTATAATGCTTTCTCTCTTGATTCATCCATGGAAAGCATCATAGAAAGACAAGACAATTTTTCTTAACATGCACTTAAAGAAAATAAACATTTTTGCTGTATTTTCTCATTAATACAGTTTTTGGAAAGGAATCCCCCATGAACTACATTATGTAGATGTGTTTTCCTTTTAATAAAGCAATCGAGCAAAGTATTCTCAGCTTCACACATTCATTTCCATCTCATGAATACTTACTTGTAAGTTCTTAATAAACTATCCCTTAGACCACTACGGGTAAACCAGGCACCCATTGTAGAAAGCATGGCAATCAAACGCAACCTCATTTTCAGCCAATCAAAAGCACACATTCAGGATTTACAATCGATTTCTTTACCAGCATTTAAAAAATAATTCTTTCCACAACAGGATCTAATTGAGGTTGCATCCTGAGGAAATTATATTTCCTTTTGATGTTGATGTACATGTACATTGGTAGCCCAAATAATAACAATCAAATTTACGCTTTTCTGTAGTAGTATTATACTGGGACCCAATTACGCAGCTATCAATATGTATGTAATTAATTACTGTAGGAGCACAGTAATTGGGTCAACTAAAAAATTCAATTCATGAAAGGAGTGTTACCAAGAAACATGTCCGTCATCTAAGCCTGCCACTAAATTTACAATTAGAAATTGACTTTCCAGACAAAGATTTATTAGCAAGTTGGCCCAGTGGCTGAGTTTATGATATGTTCTGACACTCGGTAGCAAATGAGCAATGTTGTGTTGGGAAAGTATTATCATTCCAGTTACTTGATCTTTCACAACTGTCTTTTGTTTCCAGCTCACAGAAGGCAACAGGAGCTAAGCGGCAATGTAGATCAATTGCCTTTACTTGCAACTAACTAGCACATCTTGCCTTTTTTTTAACACACACAGTTTACCAAGTTATGCAACTTGTTGTGCATACATGTACATCCTGTAAAACAAGTTTGAAGGAAGCGGACAACAGCACAAGAAGAACCCTGACATGACTGAAGGACAATAAAGGATCTATGGTCAGTTTACTAAAACCATAGGGTCCATGGTGGTAGGGTCCATGCTAAAACCATGCTATAACAGAAATAAGAGATATTAAGAGTTGGCAAAACTCTACTAACATGTTGGAAGAAAAATAATCATCAATCAATCCTCAAGACAGGAATCATAATTAATGGTTAATCTGCACATAAACCCATGAAATGTCAGTCAAAACTCAATAACCCCCCAATCCTGGAGTGATGACATCCCGCTTCCGGAAGAGAATCGGTAGATGATGAGATTCCGAACACATGAATTCCCTCAAGACCATCTCCTTTCATCAAATCACTTTAGGATGATGAAATTGCTCTTATACCCTTTCGAGACCATTTTGGCCTCTTTTCTTTCATGACAGGGGAAAACAAGAAGACTCCTTCTAACTTAACAGCCAATATAGCTCTGGATGTAAATGGTCTCCAAAGATGATTGCAGAGGTGTTTTCAAAGGGCCTCATATATCTCATTAGGTCCAATTTACAGATGAATGCTTAGATTTCAAGGCATCATTCATCCATTCAATTTAGGTCGGTAAATTGAGAAAAAGCCCTCGCTAAGAAGCTTACTGGTCAGCAAAACTAATCCACTCCGATAATTGAGGGCACAAGCATGAACGATATCACGATAAAACAGGGCATAAGACCAAACACACAAATAAAAAGCAAAACAAATATAGGAAATCGCGGAACAAAACATTACATTACAAATTAGAAAATCAATCAACAGATCAGAGGGTTGAAATTATGAGGCTTAGATTTGAATTCTAATTTGTAAGTGCCAACATTTCAATTTAAAGGGGAAGTTCACCCTAAAGAAAACTTTGTTGTAAAAATAGTAGAAAACATAGTAAAAAATATTGGTGAAGGTTTGAAGAAAATCTGTTAAAGAGTAAGAAAGTTATTAGAGTTCAAAATTTGGGATTTGTGACGTCATAAACGAGCAGCTGCCCCATGTGTTATGTAATATAAAATGCATGAATTTCAAATTTTGTATGGTTACTGATGACTTAATTTTGTTTTCTTTTCATGATCGGGTGTGAAATGATTTGTCTATTGATATACAAAAGTTACAGTGAAAACCATTTTAAATTTTCTGAGAAAATTATATTTCATTGATTTTTTACCATTTGCTATGTAGGAATGCTGCTCGCATATGACGTCACAAATCAAATAATTGAAATTCTAATAACTTTTTAATTATTTGATGAATTTTTCTCAAACCTTCGGCAATATTTTTTATTATTTTTTCTGCTATTTTTACAATAAACTTTTTGTCAGGGTGAACTTCCCCTTTAAGCCCAAAATTTTGCAGTTCGTCTTATTTTTAAAATTCAAATTGGAGCAAATCATTTGCATTATTTGCTTTTCATATCTTTAAGATGATGGACCTGTGAAAAGAGCATGGGATTGGAGGTGGGATGGCCATAAGAGGAAAAGGAAGACAAAAGATTACATGGAAAGATAATAATAATAGTAATAGTCATTATGAATTAATGTCTCTATGCGCTTCCAAAGGACTTGGATAGTATTACCCTGGCTGCAGCTTAAGCAGCTTTTACGCGGCTCGGCATTTCAAGAAATAAATTCCTGCCAGGTACCCATTCACCTCACTGGGTTGGAGTGCAGCACATGTGGATTAATTTCTTGCTGAAGGAAACATGGCTGGGATTTGAACCCACAACCCTCTGTTTCCAAAGTCCAGACTTATCCACTGGGCCATTAACCCTCCATAAGTTAAGGTGCAGAAGGAAAGTAGTAAGGTTGGTCAGATCAAGGAGGATGCTTAAGATACAGAGAAGTGGAAGGAACGGAGGGAGGGAGTGGCATCATGGTACAAGAGTCTGTAACCCGTTGTGAGAGGAATAATACTGACTAAAAAATGACGATCGTGCATGTTCTTTTAGAGTGAGAACCAGAGTTAAGATATTTCTATTCACTTTAGATTTGCATTTAATTAACAACTATGTGGATGTTATACATAGCAAGCAACTTCTTTAGGTTGACAGCATGATACTACAGATACATGTGTAGTTTGAAAGTGAAAATATGCAGATATTCATGGATTATTATATAATCAATGAAGACAAACGATGATAATGATAACAGTAATAGTATGTGACAGTGAGATTAAAAAAACTAAATAAATTTACGAAAAAACATTACATGATGATGAGGGGGTACCTTATAGAAGAGAAAAACATGTCCTCAGCATTGTGCACCTATGTAGACTGACATTTCTTACTTTGATTGTTGCAATTCGAATGTTGTGAAACTTTATCTGTGATTCTGTATCATTACCAACTATTACTGACATTTATAGAGCAGTAGGAATACCAGTGAAGTTTAAAAAAATACACCAAGAAAAAACAGACGTTCTTGATGCGGAGGCTGTCAGAAATGTCACAAGGTTTGATGAATTTATCAATAGGACATATGATGAGGTCAAGGTCCTGACCTGACCAGCGCTTCAATACTAGCTTCCTGGAGAGCAGAGCGAAATACAAGTACAGTTGTTCACAAACCCACTCCTATGTCAACAAACATGCATTTCATTTTTTTCTGCCCTATACTTTGTTTTTGCTCTACCCTGGTGCTCTCAGATTTGTATGAATTCCTCAATAAGGGTGCACGGAGCTGCATTATAGGATCTGTTTAATATCAGAAGGCAGTACATTTTCTAATCTTGCGTAGATAAAGATTGACATAGAGAATAGACACAACTTTTTTTACTTACAATGGTAAGATCCTAAATGGTCAATATGTTTTTTAAATGCTGCTTTCTGTGGGGCTCCATCCCTTTTTGGTTTAGGGTCCTAACCCGAACCCCCAACCAAAGTTTGGTGGAGCCATTTTTCCCCTTGATTTTTCATATAAAAAAACATCTATCACCACCTTTGCTCTCAAGGTTTCTATTAACAAAAGGAACAATTAAAACTTTCTTCTATCCAGATGCTATGGAATCATTATCTTGGTACTGTAACGTAGAGGGTGAGGCTCCTCATGACTTGGCAGTCAAGGTGCCCGGAACATCAAGACTCCTAATCGCATCTTCTCTCCACTGCTCATCATCTATTCATAACCGCTTATCTTCTCATCATCATCAGGACTAAACTCTCCTCATCTGCTCCTTACTCATTATCGCTCATCCACTTATCCCTGCCAGGACTCCTCAACGATCAACTCATCTCAATACTCGTCTCTTCCACCTCATCTCATCTGGTTTACTTAACATTCATTTTAAGGACTACACAATATCATGAAAGAAACTTCTCACTCTCATCTTTCTCTTTCTTGAACTTTCAATTCCTTCTTCTTTATCACTACTCCATCTAAAAGTCCTTTTCAGGACTAACCTTGCGGTTAACATATCACTATAGTAATGTTGCCCACACACTAACACAGAACACATTAAGTCTATCTAGCTATTATGTCACATGATATATTTCTTCGATGGAAATAATTTTTAACTATCAGGAGCACAATGGTATTAATGGATTCCTAGTACTGATCCTGTAAAAGAAGGAATAAAAACAACGTTTAAAGAGCGATGTTAATTCAAGCAAGCCAAGTACTATTTTAGACAGCTGGCAGCCGTCTGTTTGGAGGAGTTTTTAGCATTTAAATGTATTCTTATTTCTCCTCATATTTGGTGAGTGGAGCCAACAGAGTTCAGTGGAACAACCAACATTACCAGAAACTGAAGGTTTGGTCGACTACTGTCATGACTGTACTTGAAATTGAATAGGCCTATTCGGTCTTTCCCAAGGCCAATGCTACTTCAATTTAAAATGAAATAAGTGAACTGAAAAGTGGACATAGAATGATTGCAACTAATAACTTCACAACTCATATCAATAAAAAAAACTAAGAAAAACAGAGTAGTTTGACAGTGGTTATCCGGGCCGTGCAACCGGCCAACTCGGTAGGAGTGGGCCAACGTTGTACTCCGCATTTCACACGGGCTGGATCGGGGCAAGTACTCGAAACACACCCCATCCAAACTGCCACAGCAAAACACTCTCGTGTTTTATCCAAGTTCTTTTCACCCCAACATGCTTAATTTAATAATTTAACCCATCACTGGGATTCATCCAAAATTATAAAATACAATACTTACCGTTCACAAGCAAACACAACGAATTCATCAAATTTTCTTCCAGACAGAACAGTGGTAGCGGCAACTGGGTAACGGTATCCGTGAGCTAAATTGGTCGACGCCAAACAGGTGCATTGTTGTCTTTTTGTTGAACCTCGTCGACTGACTCTTCTTGCTGCATTCTCTGTCGATGGGGGGGGGGGGGGGGGGTCACTTCCAAAAAAAATAATTTTAACAGAAGAAGGAAAGGTAATAGCTTTTATTAAAGACTAAAATGCCCGATGCGGCAGGATGGTGCCCATTTTATTATAATCATTTTAATCTTAATGAGAGAAATCCTAACAATCAATCAGCAATATCCCATATATCAAGTTAATTTACACCGGTACTGTTAATTTGTAGATATGGCCCTAGAACGATTCTGAAATAGGGGGTGCTGGCAGCTGTGGGTATTGTTCAGAAAAAATGACAAGCAAACACACACAAAAGGATTCAATTCAAGATGACTGGGAATTGTTTAAGGGAAAATTTTGACAAGCAAAAAAAAAAGTTTGGGAGCATTTTTTATGTAACTAACTTATTCATCATTATCATTATTATTTTCCTGTCAACCTGACTTCCAGGGAGTGCTGCCCATGGCTAAATAACATTCGTATCCCCCACCCCCCCCCCCGATTGAGTCAATGGGGGGCTGCATGTGTTGTTAAACATGGGCAGCACTCCCTGGAAGTCAGGTTGATAAGAAATAATTCTTTGGCACCTCAGCACCGCGCTTTTTTGCAGATATAGGGGATCATAATTGAATTCTTTGATATTAAAGATGGATGGCTTTCTTCCGGGGGGGGGTGGGGGCGCTTAAAGTAATATTATCATTGTTATTGGCTTCACTTTGTAGGCTTCAAGGGGTAGTTTGCATTGACGAAAGTTTTTTTTTTTTAATATCAGAAAAATAATGAAAAATATTTAGTGTAGGTTTGACGATAATCCATCATAGATTAAGAAAGTTATTTTAAATTCGGATTTGTGACGTCTTACGAGCAGCTGCCCCATAAATATAAAATGCATGAATTTCAATTTTTTAATGGTTCGTGATGCCTTTTTTTATTGAGCAGTGGGTGGGTGTGAAATGATCTATTGATATACTAAGGTATGATAAAAAATAAAACATTTCCAATTTTCAGAGAAAATGACATATTGAATTGTTACCATATGTACGAGAGCTGTCCGCATATGACGTCACATATCAAACACTTAAAATTGTAATATTTTTTTTATTCAATGATGCTTTTCCTAAAAACTTCGCCAATATTTGTATATATTTTTTTAATTTTTTGTTGCTATTTTATACAATAAACTTTACGTCAGGGAAAAATTCTCCTTTAAGTTTACTAAACTAATACGAGTTTAATGGAGATGTATGAATCATAATGTTAACCGATATTAAACTTAAAAGGGTGCACTAGTATACTCTGAAAAAATATGATATGGATAACTTTTTCTTTTGTATTTTTCTATTTTTGTTTTTCCAAAAATATCAAAAGGAAAAAAACATTGCCGTGACCACAAATCTAAAAAAAAAGTATGTATACGCCCATGGGCGGAAATCCCAGGGGGGACGTGTCCCCCCTACTCAAAATAGTAGGGGGACACAATATCAAATGTCCCCCCTACTATTTTGGGTCTTTGGTGATGCTAAGAAATATATAACTCGTAATGGGAATAAAACGTGCGTTTTGGGACGAGGTGACCCTTTTTTTTTTTGCTTGTCAAATATATTTTCATCGAAATGACCTTAAATTTTAGGTAATAGCCTTTTTTTTTTGCTTGTCAAATTTACCAGACCCGTGTCCCCCTACCTTTTGGGAGAGATTTCCGCCCCTGTATACGCCTGTAGTTCTAATAGCTTACAGGTGAAATTATTAATATTATTTTTTGGATGTTGACGTTAAAGGTTGGTCCCATTTACATCTGCAGACGTAAATGACCATATCTGACTGATAATTAAAAAATGAAAGTTTGAATAATGTCGGACAAACAATAATAAGATAGTTATGATTTTTCTAAAGTTGTAAAAATCGGAAATCGCTGTACCCATAGAGACTCAAAATTCGCCCCATTTGTGAGTGAGTGCAAGTCAAGGACTACTCTTCTACTGAATTCTTCAATATATAAAATGTCTTAGATGTCATTTTTTTCAAAAGTTTTACTTCAAATTATATTTTTCTTTCATAATGACATAAAACATACACACAAATACCCAAGGTTTTAAGAATGTTATAAGTTTTATAAAACGATGATATAAGTATCGTATTTTGTTCGTATGATTGCCCAATCTTTGCAAATGTAAGGTCGTTACTTTTGTTCATTTTTGTAATTATATTTTGTATTTGTATTTATGTATTTTTGACTTGTATGTGAATGGAAAGAAAAGAAATGAAGTAAATCAATAAATCAAATCAAACATTATACTATCTGGGTTATATTTTGATTACTGCCCTGGGGAATATAGGTATCACTGAAAGAGGAAACCAAAAAATCCTAATAATGAAGTACATGGCCTATTGGAAAGCTGTCTTGCCCCTTGTCATAATTTATTCACCAAGTTGCCGATTTGAAATCTAAATCTTTGGGATCTAAATTCTAAAGCAGCCACATTCTGGTTTTTTTTCTTCTTATTTTTCTCCTTTCCCACATTTTTTTAAAAATAAAGTTTGGATTCACCTCTAACATAATGATACATGTCTATAGCAAAAAAAAAATATCAATTACTACTCTACGCCCAGACAATTTTATTATTGTACCTCTAAAAGGAGGGGGCACGGGCCGGTTGTGCCCCCTCCTTTTAGAGGCACAATATATAAAATTTGTAATGTAAATATGCCGCTCTAAGACAAATGTGTCCCCCTCCCCTTTAAAGCGACAATCAATTTTTTTTTGGTTCGTCCGAAATTTTCCTCGGGAAAATGTGCCCCCCCCCCCATTTCGAAAATCCCGGATCCGCACCTGCGCCCAGAATATTCATATCACTATCGTTTTGTCTTGTTTGTGGGAGGGGTTGGGTTGTGCAAATAAGTGAAACTCTTAAATGTCACAAATATCATGAATATCTGCTTTACATTCGACTATTCATATTGTTTTTATGTGCTTATTGTTTGTATTTATTGTAATATGTATTTTTTACTTGTTTGCGGGGCCCCAAGAAAAACAGTGCTTAGTCCACTGACGGGGTTACCCTGGGTAAATGAAACGAAATTAATAGATAAATGATAGAAATTTTTGCTTTTCTTTATTTTTTATAAATGAACTTTTAGTTGGGGAGGACTCGACCATGTCGACCTCTTGGTTTCAATACACATTGCGACAAACGACGGTACGAGTGCGCATACATTGAGATTTTTTGGTGATCAAGATGGCGCTGTGCGATTATTGATGGTTGAGCAGTATCGAAGTTCTATGTTTTGAACTTGTGTGAATGATGCGAGCGGGTGGGCCTTTGAGAGCAACAAGTTTTTCAGCTCTCGCCACGAGTGCCGTCTTTCTCACATAATTCAACACCTCAAAATGGCAAGTTTATTCCATGTAATTTATTGTCCTCTAGGCCAAATAGATAAATTTATAGAAGGAGCAAACATGATTACAAAAATCCTTAAATATTGGTTTCTATTGTTAACAAAGTAAATGTATTAAATGTATAACTTAATAAACATATGCTGTATAGTAATGAAAACGAAAAGAAATCATTGAACATTTGATATTCAGAAAATGCCGGAAAGTAGATGACTATTAATTAGTTTTGTTTGAAAAATCTGTTTGATACAGACATATATGAATTGTGATTATGCGTCAGGGACCTATTTTTGGCGTCTACATCAGGTGCCCGTAATAGCAATCATCGTATAGGATCCATAGTTGCATTAGGGTACGGATTAATCGCTGAACTTTGTATTACGGGACCCAGGACGTCCAAGGCTGGAAATATATATTTACCAACTCAATACTGTTTGGTTGAAAGTTGGGGGCGCTGTGCATTTTCGCAGAAAACGGAAGACTGAAACTACAGTGATAACCTTGATTCTAAGTTCAGTTTATGAGCATTTGATTAATAACAATTTCGTGAAAGAATTAAACAGTTTATTTGTTTCATTTTTTTCAATCCCATAGAATGCCCGTTACGTTGTAACACGAAGTATGTGCGTAAAATCCCAGTCAAGTTCTTGGAAATGTCCGGTTCTTCGGAGGTGAATTTGCGACTTTAAGGATACAAATAGACAAAGACAGCGGTGGATCCATAATTTAGGAGAGAGGGGCCCCAATTATCATATTTGCCAACTCTTTCTTCAAATTCTAACGAGCCCCCCCCCAAAAAAAAGGGTTCATCATTCAAAACACAGGCATTTCCCTCCCTGCACAGTAAAAAAAAAATATGCAACGCTGTTTACTATATGAACCTTACAGTAATTGTTTAAACAGTTTAAACAAGTGTTTAAATCTTAAGCAACAAAGTTTAATTTTCAATATCTAATCTTCAATAAATCATACATGATTGTTTAAACGGTTAAACAAATACTGTAAGGTTCATATGATATAGTAAACAGCGTTTTTACTGTGAGGGGACCAAACATTTTCTTACGCACTATTCTATTTAAAAAATGATGAAAAAGGGCGGCTCCACCCGCTGAATCCTAGATAGAGAAAAAAAAATCCTTGATTGTGAAACCAAAATATTGAATTTAAAAAAAGAAATGAAACCTTTGGAACAAGATAGCTTGTGTGAAAACAGAAAATCAAAGAAACAAAGCAACGGAAGTTTGAAAAAATCGGACAAATAATGAGAAAGTTATGAGCATTTGAATATTGCGATCACTAATGCTATGGAGATCCTCGAATGGGCAATGCGAGAAATATGTGTGATGTCACTTGTGAACAACTCTCCCCATTACTTCAGTATATATTTCACTTAAATTGCCTCTTTTATGCAGCCTGATCAATAGATCATGTGTTCCTTCTATAGGAGGGCATGTAATACAGATTTTTAAAGAATACATCATGGATAAAGAGTTTGCATCACCATAAGAAAAAGAGAGAGAGACAATTTGAGGTTATTTTATAGTCAATCAAAGGGAAAGTAGCTCACATGTGACATCATACACCCTTGTCGCATTGCCAATAGGAAGATCTCCATGGCATTAGTGATTGCATTATTCAAATGCTCATAACTTTCTCATTATTGTCCTTTTTTTCTCAAACTTTCTTTGTTCTTATTCTTTGATTTTTCTGTTTCGACACAAGCCTATTTGTTCCATAGGTTTCATTCCCCTGTATACAGCGGAAGGAGGTATATGGATTTACTCGTTGTCGAGGGAAGGGGTAGGGGAGGGGGATGGAGTGAGATAGGGACAGCTGATAGGTTTTGATAGTGGGGAGGGGGAGAGGGCTGGTTATGGACACGCACATAAAACAAAACACGTTAATGTACATTGTACATTGTACAAAGTGGGGTCTGAAGCCTGTAGCCCCCTCCCCACTTAGCTGGTTCCGTGATCCATGTAAGAATAATAGAGAGAGAGAGGGGGGGGGGGGGAGGGGTCTTCATGTAATAATTTTTATCAACCATGTTAACGAGTGGGCTTTGGCACCAATGGTTAGTTCCAAATCAACTCAGTGTAGCAACTCCCTGTTTTTATCCATGTCTTTTCAAATCATAAAACCTTTGTGAATTGCACCCTATAAACTGCCGGTGTGAATCAAGGAAGTGGGCGCGGAGCAAACACGGGGAATTTACTCCCTTTCCTTTCCCCAAAATGTAAACAATATTATGAGACTTTGGGGGATCTTTTGGGGGCACTTTGATCCTTTTTTTTATTACGAACACCCTCTCTTTGGGGGGGGGATGGGAGAGGGCTGGTCAAAAATATCATCTAACAAAATATCCGCCCTTGTACATTGCACAATCCTCATCATGACGACAATTTAAATTATGGGGATGACGACATTTCATCATTATTGGAAAATCAGTTTGTGGTTTTCATCGAAATTGGAAATCAGAATCAATTCTGATTCATTTTCTACCCCAATACTATGATTTTCATTTCTACACCCGCATTGATGGTAATCCTTTCCTGGAATCGAATCTTGCGTTGAAGTGTGAGAGTACCGCCAGGGCCAAAATGTATATGCCGTGGATCATACTAAAGTTTCGTCCGTCATTAATTTCAGAAAGTCTCTCAGCTTTTCTTCCGGTGATAATTAAACTAATTAGCAATGGTGGTTTATACTTCTCGCTTACGGTGTAGATGGTGTTCCGCCGTATTATAGGCCTACCTCTATTGTCTAGCCATGGATCTTAATGTGCACTTTAAACCAAGGAATAATTAGTACAATTTTGAGTGGACAAAAAATCTCATAGTATTCTGAAACAATATCCCTATTATAACGGCCCTTACCCTGATAATTTTAAGTAATAATTACCGACAATAACCCTGATATTTTAAGGTAGGGGTTATTGTCCAGGTTCAATGTTTATTTTTCTCAACATAAATACAATATAGAATATGTGCAAGCATGAAAATGACATGTATAAGAGAAAAAAGGAAACTACTGAAAGTTTATTTTTCTAGTTGTAGTTCCCATCAGTATAAATTACGGTAAATGATGGCAGTTGCATGAACCAATGCACTGTTTATCAACGAAAAAAATAATGAATTTCATTCATGCAGTTTACCCAACGTGCACTTGAAACTAAATTTATATAAATTTTGTAAGTACATTCTGCTTTTTTTGGCATTTGGCGCAGCCAAACTGAGAATAGAGGGTAATCTGCCTTTATGGGGAGGGGGGTAGAGAACACACACCCTTCTAGTCTAAGATTCCCACCAGCAAACCACCGAACCCCGTCAAAGCTTGGCTCTATTCCTCAAATGTCTTGGCTCTATTCCTCAAAGGTCTATATCAGTGAGTCAGCTTTCTGCTGACTGACTCAGTCCCTGAACATTGAGGTATATAACTATCTGGCATGGACCATGTTAGGGCGGCCATGGAATGCGTATTTCCTGGCTCCTAGAGCATACACTCCTTGCAATTTACAAGGCGCTTCTTTCACCCCCCCCCCTCCCATGCCCTCCCTCTCCCTCACACCCTCTTGCAAAAGGGACCGTCTCATAAAGTCATTCTACAGACGCGTCGCATACAAATTGTCGGAAACAATTAATTTATGTTGAAAAGGCTTCCTCTATAATATACACAGTGAAGAAAGTGCACGGAACAAAAGAAAAAAATATATATGATTTGTTTTATTTAAACGAAGAACATGTTTATTATGACTGAGACCAGGGGGCGATTTATGAAAGGACTTGTCGGACATTTTATCCGATACCAATTTGTCCGACAGTTACCATAGGAACAGTGCCTCTCAGCCAATCGGAATCAAGGAAAGATGTCAGATCTGACAACTTGTCGGATGAAAATATTGATGAAACGCTCCCCCGATCTCAGTCGTTAGGAGCGTAATTCCAGGGACTCGTTAGCACAGGATATTCTAATCCTACTATGACCTGATAGTAAAGAGTCATAGAGGCACCAGTCATTTCCAGCTTGAAAACGTTAAGATCGAGAAATAATCAACAATTAAACGTAATAACAATATAAAGAAACAAAAGTCAGGGGTGTGTTTGGGATATTCTATGACGCGGTGAAGGAGTAGGAGCCTATAATAAAAAAAAAGTGGGAGACCATTTTTGTCGAGACACAAAATAAACAAGCTATACATATAAGTAGATCTACAAGAAGGCTATCTATTATACCACCCCCTTATAAGACAGACCTGATGGTTGTGATTTTTGCATGGCCGACGCCCTCCCCCTCCTCTCAAAAATGTTTCGAGTGGCCCCTCAGATTAAAAAAAAACCTCTGTGAAGGTAAAAATACATTTGAAGGGATGTCTTCTTTGTTATTCGCGCTGTAAACATTGTCGTGATATTTTCAGGTTGAGAATAGTGTAAATCTTTTTTAATAGGAAGGGGAGGGGAGCAAGAGAGAGGGGATAGGGGGAGGGGAGAGAGAAAGAGAGCTAGGGGTACATTCTCTCACATTGTCAGATTTCATCGTACCCCGATGATATCCTCTACTACCGCAATTCAAAAAACTTTTGAAGATGATCCCTGAATATAAGTGTACAAGGGGAGGGGAATGAGAGGATGAAGGGGGGGGGGGGGTCGAGCTCGTCGTCGAGTCACCAGAACTTGTGGATATGTACCGTTCATAACACTGACTGTCCCAACTCCTCAGTATACGTAAACGGAAACGTTTTCATTACCTCTCCCTGGCAATGTCGGGACCCAGGGCTGACTCTTTCCACAGCTAGCAAGCCTGACTCGAGAGAAAGAAAACATTCACTTGCCTCCGTCAATTCCAAAACCTCTTCGAACACATTGTGATCCCGATATTTTCTGATCTGGACCAAAATTTATAGTGCGTTAATGTTTACATTGGATATTACCATTATTATGATGAAAAGGATTTTAAGTTTGCAAATAACTGGATGTGAATAGCGTTCATTCTCTCTGGAAGATTTGATTCTCAAATATTTGGAAAATGGATTCATTGATCATTATTTTATAAAGAGAGGTAAGAATCTGGTTTGGTCGAAATTATATTTTTATCCAATTTCCTCAGTAATTTTAAATAAATTGGTCCGACCGATTTATTTTGTAAGCCTTCATTTGCAACGCTTTTGTTTTATGACTAGAAGCAGTATCCATATTACTTACTGCATCAGGTCCACTTTGATTTAGGAGTAAATTATTAATCCATATTGTTAGTTTCGCTCATTTCATTCAATTATTCATGCATTCACAATCTATTTAACAATAGTTTAAAATTGACAAGCTGCGTCTGATCTGCCATAATTTATGTGACTTCATTTTGCAATTATTAAATTCTTACAACTTTTCAAAGTGTGTCCGAGATCGGGAATATCCAACATGAACGTGGACATTAAGATCCATCATGTGCACGAGGTAAATAACAGTATTGTTCAGTCTCTCTGAAGTGTGCGCACCTGCATTATACACAGTAAAAACGCTGTTTAAGATTTTATACAACGCTGTTTACTATATGAACCTTACAGTAGTTGTTTAACAGTTTAAACAATCATGTTTTAATATTTTGAAGATTAGATATTGAAAATTAAACTTTGTTGTTTAGATTTTGAACACTTGCTTAAACTGTTTAAACAATTACTGTAAGGTTCATATAGTAAACAGTGTTGTATAAAAATTTTAAACAGCGTTTTTACTGTGTATACTCTTTTAAAAGTTCATACCTCCGCGACTTTAACAAATTATTTTATTTCGTCGCAATCTAAAGTAGATATTTAAGTAGTCACTGCCATACCCCCCTGGTGTTCCTTTCCCCTTCGTTAAATATGCTATTATGATGCAGGAATTTAAAAAAATGTATAGATTTCATACTCAGACTCCCATTGAACGATGTACATTGATCAAATTCATGTACATGGTTTTGAGGTAGGGGCGGGAACGATTATCAGTTTTAGCAGAATTAAGTGATCCAAGAACGTTTAGGTATAACATGTTTATGAAAGAAACTCCAGAAATATATAAATGCTGTTCTACGAATTCAAATGTGCAATTTAGTTTGAAGATGAATGAATGCGCATTCATGGAGCTTCAGAACGGATTGGTATGATTTTGACAACCAAATGTCATTGTGTTGATAGAACCATGGCCGTATGGGATGGGTATAGAGCAAGGGACACTTATCTCCCTGATATACCCTATTTAAATGCTAATTTTCTTTAACAATCCACATAAAATGTACACCAGGTCCTTTTTTCAACTTTGAAATAATAAGCGCGTGGTTTACTCACTTGCTTTGCTTCCGTGCTTCTATAGGCTATCGAGAAGTTACGACCCCCCCCCCACCCCGAAAAAAAAAGTCTGCGGACGATCATAGATCGGACTCATCTGCTCAATGTCAGCTCAGTATTGCATGGTGAACACTTCCTTAAAGGACAATTCCACCCAACAAAAATTGATTTGAATAAAAAGAGAAAAATCCAACATGCATGCATAGCACTGAGAATTTTATCAAAATCTGGTGTAAAATAAGAAAGTTGTGAAATTTTAAAGTTTCGTTTAATATCACAAAACAGTTATATGCACATCCCGTTCGGTGTGCAAATGAGGGAACTGATGACATAACTCACTCACTATTTCTTTTGTATTTTATAATATGAAATATTATAATTTTCTCCTCATTGTCCTGTGAAACAAAGTTTTATTTCTCCCTGAACATATTGAATTACCATTGCTTAACATTTTATGGTTCAGTCAAGTTGGTCCTTATTGTCAGCAAAAATTGAAATAATGTTTAATTCGAACAATAAAAAACAAAAGAAATAGTGAGTGAGAGACATCATCGATTCTCTCGTTTGCATGTGACTAAATTGTGCATATACATATTTCGTGAAAAATAAGTGAAACTTTGAAATGTCATTACTTTCTTATTTTACATCCGGTTCTGATGAAATTTTCAGGATTATGCTTGTCTGATTTATCTCTATTGATTCAAATCAACATTTTATTAGGTGAGCTTGAGCTTTAAATATTATAATTTTAAAAATGAAACCTTAAAGTGTTCCTCTGTTTTCTTGGCATCATATTGATGCTCTGTCAGCATCTGTTGTAATTTGCTGCATTATATTTTTTTCACTAACGAGATTCATATCATCGACAAAACCCGTGATTACTCAAGATAATGATTTGACATTACCCTACCCCATCTCCTATAGTCCTCACTTGCGAAATTCAATCAAACATGATACAAATATCATTGTTTAACAACAATAAGTACTCGGATCACGTGGCCAGTTAGTTTTGTGTAAAGCAAATTAAAATTCAACATGAAGGAATTCTCTCTCTCTCCCCCTCTCCCTCTCTCTCTCTCACACACACACACACACCCTACCCCCACACGGACAATGGTGAATGTAACAAATACATTATCATAATTCATCTTTTGTATGACTCTTCTATTACGCATATTCATAATTTTCGGCTGATTTGTTGCGGACCTTAACTATTCTGAACATGATGAAATAATATGAAAGATCAAAACTTGTACCCCTTGTCTTATCTATCAGAGACATTATTAGCCATGCAGTATTGAGACCTAGCTCAAGTTCCCTTTTCTCAAAGGGTTTGAGAAATAGTTTGGCACTGATCTTAGAAATGGGGGAAGATGGAGGGTGATCGATTTGGCAGCTCTTCACCTGAGTCATCATTGTCAGCTTCTCGCCCATTGTTTGACGCTGTCTCTTTTGTAACAGTCCTATGGCGTATCTAAAGGGCGCCGGGGGCGCAGGATGGGGGCCCCCCTCCCCCTCTGTGGAGAGAACGTAAATGAATGATGGGATGCGAAGCGTTTATCGGCCCATTTCTTTCATTGTTGATTTTCATTTGAATAAATTTTCATTGACAGCAACTATTAAACGAAGCGCTTTTCCTCCCCTTTGAATAAAAATAGACCCCCTTGACCGAAGATCCGAGATCCGCCACTGAGTGATCACAAAGTGGTTAACCGAATGATATCCGCTCAGGAAGGAAAGTGAGGATGGGTGAGGTCCCCTTTGGCATTCTTTGTTACTCGGTGAAGGGGTAAGGGCAGAGAGAAGAAAAGAAAATGAAAACATGGATGAACTGAAATGGGGGTCCGATTTGGCAAGCGTGTAAAACATTGTTTTGTTATGTTTTTTTTATTTCTCTTAAAATGTCTGTCTGCTGGCTGGCAGTCTGTCTCTCCTTCGCCTCTCACTTTATTGTACCCCTCTCTCAATCTCTATATATCTAATTATATGTCTACACCTCCCTTTCCCTCTATCCACCTTTCTCCAACATATTCTAATATCATAAGCACATTGATTTTGTGACTCAATTGATTTATGATTTTATTCATTCACTCATTCTTGTGGCTCCTATAAACATGATAAATGATTAAATGAATTTCATAGGCCTATAAACAATTTGATATTTTTCGCTCTCATTAGAGACAAAAGAATCTACATAAATTTTGAAGCACGTAGGAATCCTATGTATAATATTGCATGATGCAATATACGACATGATATGATTCAACAAAACATGAATCAACAAAAAAATAATAATTAAATTGATAAAAAAAGTGTGACCTGTTACTGTAAGAATTTCACGCAAACACAACTCAGAAAATGAATCCAAACTTTATTTTTGCAGCCATTCGGAAGGCCGCATTTTAGGACTTACGTTTAATTTATTTGTGTTGCTTTTGACTTAAAGCAATGCATTTCTGTTCCTAGACGAAATTAGATAAGACCGACCTGGGTTTAGAAAAAAAAATATCTCAATAAGACGAGGTAGATTGATTCGAAATTCACCTCAGTGATATGCAATGAATAGAATAAATGATAAGAAAAAATAACTACTAACCATATCACAATTTGCTGAATTCGATCTTGTTATCGTGTACCTCTCTTATCTTTAGTTGAATGCACTTTTTTTAGGAAAGTAGTGAGCGTTAAACTGATATGGCTTCTAATTGTGCCGCACTATATCAGAAGTAGAAATCGGATTTTGGTTTCCATTGACCACTGATGGTATTATGATAGGGGTGGGGTGTGATGGGGAGTGGGGAACAAAGCAGGGGATGCAAGGTATAATGTGGACGGGGTATGGACTGATGAACGGGGGTATGGAATATAGTAGGAATGGGGTGGGGTGAGTAATACATGTGCGGTGGGAGCGGGGTGGAATGGAAGTATAATGGGGTGGGGTACAGTATAGTAGAGATACGGGAAAGAGTTGGATTGGATTGAGTAGTTGGGTGGGGCTGGAGAGCAGGTTGTATGGTATAATTGGAAATGGGAAAAGGATTGATTTGGGGATAGGGTAGGGAAATTTATACGAATGTGGAAGGGGTTGGGCCACGTGGTAATAGTCCGAGTGCCCAGTATAAATGACGGGGGAAGGGGGGGGGGGGGGTAGCATGAGAGCAGACCCGGTTGTCGGTTGCTAACCTTCGAATATTATGGAGGATATGTCGAATGGCGGATAGAGATTAATTTCATGCTATGTGGGGGTGTTGCTCTTCCTCCCAAAGTTCCCAGTCCCTGGGCGGACTTTTCTCTTTTCCTCCTTCTTTATTTTTCCTTCGGGTTTACCTCTCCTTTCCTCATTCACGTCCTTATTTTTTCTCCTTCTCCCTCACCTTCTACGTCATCATGATGAATGTTCTAATTCGAGAATGTATTCCTTAGATCAGTTATGACGTGAATATCAAGAATTAATTTTGTGTTTTATTCGATGAATTTTGCGATTTTTACATGAAAATTATTTGATTTCGATGGGCAGATCAAAATATAATATAAGGGGGTGGTTATTTTTTGTTTTACTATATACTCAGCAAGGAATGACCTGTGAAAAGAAAAATCAGGATGTAATCTTTGCATGCAGCTTTCTGTAATTTAATGACTAAATTTGTAAAATAACTTCTCAAAGTGCCATTTGTTAGAGAAAAATAGAATCATAAGCGAGAGCTTTATAATATTGCTCAAAATGTAAACAACACAAGCGTCTTTACAGAATGAAAGATGATAAAATTACTTAATATTTTTTTATTACTTAAACATATTAAACTTTGACAGAATCTCAAATTAAAGGAAATGGATGACCATTTACACTTTATAAATCCTAATCTTGAATTTTAGGCTTTTCGAGGCAGGAAGTTGGGACTTTAAACATGATGCGGCCAAGGTGTAAAGGAATTATGATCATATGTAGATTTCTTTATTAATTCACAGATTTTTTTTAATCTCGTCTAAGACTGATTGAATCAGATGTGGGATACCGAACATGAATCTGCTATAACCTGTCGAATGGGTGTCAAATGATAATCATGTAAATTCCAATGAAATCAAATTCATTCACATGAAATTTGTACATGCTTTGCAGACCATTCAAGGGCTTGTTCATTTATTTTTTTACGAAACCATATTGGGTACTCGGTTCTGAATCAGGATGCGACAGACGTTGATTTGGAAGGGATCGACTTCCGAAAAGCTTTTCAATATTTCATCACTCCCCTATGGCCTCATTTCCATATACACCAGGCAAATCAGGGAGGGGATTCAGAGGTTAGCCCCCACCCCTCCCCCGCACACAATGGCATCAATCTTTTTTTAAATTAAGAATGGTTAATTTATTCATCAGTATTTATTTAAAACAATGAAAAATTCTAACTTGTTTTAAAACATCTATTTTTTTTCATTTTTGTCGAAGTTTGGTGTTTTTAGTTTGTTAGTTTTTTTTCGCGACGGGAAGGGGGGGTCCATAGACCCCCCCCCCCCCGATCTCAGCTGATGGAATCGATGTATGTATGCTTTCTACCATTAATAAATAATATCGTATATATTTGGTCATTTTTACCAAGCTCTTGACTTTTGTTATATGGACAGTAATTCCGTCAGTAACGTACGCAGATATATCGCCATTATTATGGAATAATTGCTCTGATACATGATAAGATAAAATTTGTTGTAACAAAACTCATAATGACTTTCAAATAATGGGCATAGACATGTTTAGCCTTACAGTATCCAACGCGGACCGAAGTGATCTAGTTTAGGACTCGTGGCGTTCGCTTAAAGGAGTGAAGCAGACCAGGGGCCCGTTTCATAAAACCCCTTTTCCACTAGGGCCAGGACAGCGTCAGGACAAGGCGCGGAATGTAATAATTACAATCCGCGACCCTTCCGCAACCTGTCCGGACATTCCTAGGAGTGTCCGCACGCTGTCCTAAACCCTTCCTGGTGTTCGGGAAATCAAAATTTGTCCGCATCCAAATTTTGGTCGAGACCAAAATTTGGACGCGGATAATGAATTCCTGACACCTTCGGGACCCTGTCCTGACGATGTCCTGCCCTTCCTAAACCCTTCCGCGTCTTCCGGAAACCATCCGCAATCAGGTCAGCTTCAAGAAGGAAAGAAGAAGCCATGCGGATTTTATCAGGAACATGCGGATTGGAATAGGAAGGCAAGCGGACAGTTTCAGGAACGTGCGGACAGGAATAAGAAGGCAAGCGGACTGTTTCAGGAACGTTCGGACTGGAATAGGAAGGCAAGCGGAGTGATTCAGGAATGTGTGGATCCAATGCTAATCCTATGTATGGAACGAGTACACAAGTAGCAAAAACCATTTGCAAAAGCACTAGATGGGGCAACGGGATAATACAAGACAAGAAAATTACAAAAAGTAAAGAAATACGGGGTCAAGGGGCCTAATTAGTAATATACTAAACAAACCTGAGAACCTAGTATTTCAAGCAGTGTTTTATAAACATAATTACGCGAGCGCAAAGCACGAGTTGATTTTTTTTTTTTGGGGGGGGGTTACACACTTGAAGAAGGAATATTTCAAGCATTTTCTACTGATCTGAAAAGTGGACTTTTCAAATATTTCTTGCAATAGTTAAACTGGCAATGATGTGAGCAGATTATTTTATTCTGTACTGAACATAAAAAGATGTTTCATGCAACGTTTGATTATGAACTAGATTATTTTAATGTACTCGACTGAAAAAAGGACCTTATAGGCAGCGCTTGACTTTACAAATAGGACAAATATCATAACAAAATTAATAATACAGGTGTAGATTCCAAACTGAAATTCAAGTGTATATTCCTATTACATTTTAAGCACTTTGTTTGATCATGAATGAGGTGTCATTAATAAGAAATAATAATAAATGGTAGCAAGTTTATAAATATCGCTTTTATCAGAACGGCTCAAAACGATTTACAGCAGGGGCAAAACGATTTACCCCAGGATTCATTTCAATCCCGCATGAAAAGTGCACAATTTCCACACCCTGGGAAGCATTCCTTGCATTTATCCCGGTCTAAAAATTGCGCTGGCAAATTCAAGCATACAATAACTTTCGCTTCCAACCGGGTACCCATTTAGCACCTGGGTGGAGAGTGGCAAGGTATGCAATACGTCTTGCCAAAGGACGGTTTAGACCGCGGTGAGAATCGAACACACGACTCTCCGTTTACAAGGCGGGAGTCAGAACCACTACACCACGACTCTTTACAAAAAAATAGGCCTTCCTGAAAAAAAGTCGTGCACAGAGCATGTTTCTCATAAACATAAAATATGAGCGCGAAGCGCGAACTCACTTCTTTCAAACATCAAGGACGAAAAAGAAAAGACCTAAGTATTTTTCGTAAAAAATGAACAGCGTGCACAATCTTCTTATGATTAAAACTATTGAAAGTATGAAGCGTGAAATGGACCATTATTTTCTACAAATTGAAGTAGCTGAAACGCAGATATTCTCCCCGTCTGCAGGTCTGTCAATTTCTTCACTCTTCTTCCTTTCCCCCTCTTCTTTGGTTACTCCATTTTTCCTATTTTTACGCAGTCAATAGGGCGTAGCGTTCGCATTCGGCCTCCTGGAATTGCCCATTTACATTTTCTTACTTAGTCTATTTCAATTGGTACAAGAGGAGGCAAAGGCGATTAGACACTGGATTCACATTTTCGTCTAAAAATTAAAACTGATATTTCTAATCTTACACTTTCATAATCTCGACCAATTATTTTCTGTTCATTATCGCGATTTTTTTTCCTCGATTTCTATTTCACCTTATTTCATTCATCTCCTTCGTTTATTCCTATTTCTTTTGTGCTGTTTGTAATATCTATTTAATACTGGGAGGGGTAAGCCAGCAGCAGGGAGAGGAGGGCCGCTAGGCACCCCCTTTTTCTTTTCCACCATATCATTTTTTTTTAAGTTTCCATTTCCATTTCACTTATTTTTCTTCTGTTTGTATTTTTTAAAGGGGGAGCAAGACCACCTCACCCCTTGATCCGCATGTGCCTGTCGAATGCATGCAATTTGCATCCTCCTAACTTCCTGTTTTCTTTCCTCTGTTGTAATATATGATTATGTATTAAATTGTAAAAAAATTATAAGAAAGTAATGTTATAAAGAGAGCCCCGACTTTGCTATGAACATATGCAGTTTTTTTAAAGTTACCTTAGTTGAAAAAATCAAGATCCGAGATAATTTATTGTTATGTATAAAAATGCACAAAATCTGCTTTCAAAAAGTGAATACTACATTACACCGCTAACACACTTTCCTTTATCCTCCACATTTCAATCAAATAATGCGAGTGCGAAGCGCGAGCTGAACATTTTTTACATTCCTACCTAAATACTGGGCATTCTAAGCACCTTTTAAAAGCATGAACAGGAAAGGAGTATGACTATACACTTGATGTGAGCGCGAAGCGCGAGCCGAAACGAAATTCGACATATCACGTTTTGTAAATCAGAAAAAGGATGGATAATTGGATAGATGGATAATATTCCTACATTAATAATAATATTCAGTAATCTGATCTGAAACTGGCGCAAGATTCGTATCTAAATAAACATGCGTGCGTGTGTTTAGATCCGGACCTAGAATCAGGAACTTCCAATTACATTCTTTATTATAATATCAATAATAAGAGCGCGATGATCGAGCTAAATATATTTGATTTTCAGATCTAAAAAAAAAAAATTTAAGCGCAGTTACGAATTGGATATTGATCTCGCTTAATAAATGATGCGAGTGCGAAGCTCAAGTTTATATTTTTATCATTACATATATTTTGAGTAGCAACCGGGACATTTTAAGGTCATTTTTTGTCTTCAAATGACTATGATGACTATCTTCCTAAGCGAGATATGAAACTTGTCGATATTCCATTCTGAAAAAAAAAACGGACAATGATTATTCGGAAATCTTATTAATCAAATGAGGGCTCGAAATTGATATTAAGGTCAGATAACTGGACATTTTGTAATCATGAATAGGATACATGGGTTGATATATTTTTAACAAAAATAATGCGAGCGCAAACTGTGAGCCGAAAATTTTAATAAACTGTCATAAAAGAGGAATTTAAATAATTTGTTACAATTGATACAGGTATACATAACTCCCCAATCAAAATGCAAGCGAGCAGCTTTAGCTGATACTATTCACAATCAGACCATCCTAAAAAGGGATATTTAAAAAAAATATGGAATACACGAAGAGAATAGTTTTTTGACAAATCAAATAATGCTAGCGCGCAGCGCGAGCGGAAAATGTTCATATTTAGACCATAAAATATAGTCATCTTATAGAAAAACTATAAAATCTATTTGTAAATCAAACAAATTGAAAACTTAATTTCCGAGAAAAGTTTTGTATATTTACTTCAAAACTTGATCTTTTAAGCTCAATATAAGTCTATTGAGCAAGTTATACATCTCATAGATTAGGCAATGCGGGCACAAAGCGTGAGCGAAAATTTAACATAGTGACTTGTAATCCCCCCCCCATCTTATATAATTCACTCGTCTTTCTCCTCTTGTTTTTCCTCTTCGTTTTCTCTTCTCTTTTCCCTTCTGGTTCTTTTCCCTCTCTTTCCATTTTTTTATTTTTTTTCTCGTTCCAAATATTGGGGAGGGGGCATTTGATATCAAATGCCCCCTTCCAAAAAGTGAGGGGACGCGTCGCCCTGTCCCCCTGGGATGTCCACCAATGTATGCAATTTGATTTGAAATAAAAGAAAATCCTATGTAGTCTTTGTAGTCGAAGAAAACCAAAATAACACCCCTAAACACATAAAAAAAGAAATATATTAATGATAATTTTCATGGAGTATTCGCAAGTTGTCCGATTGTCCTAGTCCTTGAATTTACCACTCGTGACGTTGTCCTAAATGTCTCCGGTTCTGTCCTAATACGATCTGCATGCTGTCCGCACCGAACGCCGACAAATTTATTTAGATAATATTGTCCTAGGACAGTCCCAGGAGTGACCTACGACAATACGCAGACAGTCCTGGTTGTGTCCTAGGACAAGATCATTTGCATAATCTTTTACGGAATTTGGTTGCGGACAGCATGCCGAAATGACAAAAGTAGCTTCCGCAACCCTTCCTGGTCTTGTCCGCGCCCTAGTGGAAAAACCGCCTTAAAGGACTTGCAACTGTTGTAACTTTTCCATTATGGCAACTCCGCGGAAACCTTGATTCTGATAGGCTGATGAACCCTGTTACCATGGTAGTTACCATTATCGCAAAGTTACAAAAGTTGCAAGTCTTTTATGAAACGGGCCCCTGAGTGTGCATGCTAGGAAGGGGGGGGGGGGCAGGCCAACCCATATTAATGACCTAACTAGCATATTCCTAATTAGATTAGGACCTTTGACCCCTATGGCTGATGAGCCCCTTGCCAAGACCAGGTCATGGTCATCGTCAATCTTTTAGCTTGAATAATTAGATTAAAACAATGGAATACTTTAAACGCCATGCAGATCGTGTACATGTACGTATCTCTTAAAAAACCATACTAAGGACATGAAGGAAGAAGGTACAATGTGCAACTCTTTAAAATGCAGGTGGATCATTTATTGGTGCAACTCTGCAATCGAAGAAGTTCTTTACGCCTTGAAAGGACGCAAAGTTGCACTTGGGTGCAAACTGGGATATCCTGGTGCAAAGTAAATATGAAGAGATGCATTTTGGAAATTGTTGTTCATTTAAGGTGCAAGATATCACACCGAAACGGTGATATCAGTGTTGCATCTAGGGTGCAAATTGAATTTCTTTTTGGGGGAAAAAGGACAACATCTGGGACAACGTTAATTGATTAGTCTTTGTTAGGAATCATTTACTGTCCAATTATATGCATTTGTTGCAACGACAATGATGTTTGTTATGATTATACCCCAGTGAGGTTTTTTTTTACAGTTAAAGGGGAAGTTCACCCTGAAGAAAACTTTGTTGTAAAAATAGCAGAATAAATAGTAAAAAATATTGGTGAAGGTTTGAGGAAAATCCATTAAGGAGTAAGAAAGTTATTAGAGTTCGAAATTTTGGATTTGTGACGTCATAAACGAGCAGCTGCCCCATGTGTTATGAAATATAAAATGTATGAATTTCAAATTTTGTATGGTTCCTGATGACTTAATTTTGTTTTCTTTTCATGATCAGGGCTCCGTAACACAAAGGTTTGCGATGAATTACAAATATGGAAGAACCGCACTGATTGGTCGCTGGCCAGTATTTCAAACCTAATGCGCCTGTAACATTTATATTGATTGGTCAGTTCATTTAGCGATTGATCGCTAATCTTTGTGTTACGGAGCCCAGGTGTGAAATGATTCGTCTATTGATATACAAAAGTTACAGTGAAAACCATTTTCAATTTTCTGAGAAAATTACATTTCATTGATTTTTTTACCATTCGCTTTGTAGGAATGCTGCTCGCATATGACGTCACAAATCAAATAATTGAAATTCTAATAACTTTTTAATTATTTGATGAATTTTTCTCAAACCTTCGGCAATATTTTTTATTATTTTTTCTGCTATTTTTACAATAAACTTTTTGTCAGGGTAAACTTCCCCTTTAAAACACGGTGAGAAATCTAATTTGTTCATGATTCTCGCAGAGCACATTAATGAGGAAAGCCGGTAAGAAATTAGTTTCTCCCAAGTGGTGGGAGTCCTACATCCAATTTCACAGGAAGATGCATTTTATAGTTTCATTTAACCTTTGGCCGAAAATGGCACTAAATAATAAAATAGATACTGAAATATATATGTCTCCCAAAATTTCAACAATTTAAAAAAATTTGTATGCTCTTGAAAATAGTAAATCAGGTTAAAACATTTTAACTATCCACTGAATGAAACTGATTCTTTAAAATGAGGGTGAAATTAAACGTTGGATCCTTTAAAAAATGCTGACAATTTGTGTCAGAAACACTTGTTCAAGGGGCTAAATTATAGTTATGTGTCTCGGTTAGGCCTTAAAAGATATCTGATTGATTTTAACAAGCGACAATTGTATCTTCTTTATTCTTTTTTCAAAGGTTGATTTGAATATATATTGACTGAACCATACAAACAATGCTACTTCCACATTGTTCAGGGAGAAATTAATCTTTGTTTCACTTGACGATGAAGAGAAAATTAGGATATTTCATGTGATAAAATACAAAATATATAGTGAGTGGATGACGTCCCGGGATGACGTCATCAGTCTCGTCATTTGCATACCGATTTTGATTAAATTTTCAGCTTCATGCTTGTTGGATTTTTCTCTTTTTATTCAAATCAACTTTTTGTTTAAGTGAACTTGTCCTTTAACAAAAATAGGAAAGCAATTACAACCCCGCGGCGACTATTGCCTTATACCCCCGCGGGGCAACTGGGTGTGTTTTTGCTAAATTGAATGAAGAAAAGTTCCGTGGGTCTCCGTCATAATGATGTAATTCTGTTAGCGAGAAATAACGTTTTCATTTTTTAATCATCTTCCATAATGACCCTGATGATATACGTTCTATTTTTAACACCATGACAGTGATTAGTGAATTTGCGATTGTATTTACAGTTATTCAGTCTAATGATAAATCATGAACATTATTTTGGTGGAGGTATAGGGGCGTTAGTTGGAGGGGCGGGGATGGGGACAAATGCCCCGTCGAGCATTTCGATTTTATCCAATTGGCCTCCTATGAAAATTCGAATTTGAATTCCATCATAAAATTCCAAATAAGAACCAATTTAAGTTATTTATGTAGTATAACATCGAAAAAGGTACTGCCGTTGTATTTATTTTTTTCCTATCAATTAACTATCATTATTTTTTGCATTATCATCATCATGCCACAATAACTCGAATTCACTCCCCTATCCTCCTCGACGTGCCTGATAGAATTCTGCGTGATACAGATAACTGAAGCCATGTTCATTATCATCCCTTTTGTCTGCGTATTAATCCATGGAATACTGTTTGTCCTTGTGGCACAGGAATGGAATACTTGCCGAATTTTCTCTCCTCAAAATAATCTTCCTGCCTTTTCGTCACCAAGCTAAAGTTAGAACGCGTCTGTCATGTCTGTATAGCACGGTCAATCGATAAAGTGGGGGGGGGGGGGGCTGCATATTTCGGAAAAGGGTGGTGATAGTTTACTCCGATTAAGATATACTCTTTCAAAAATAAAGTAAATGATAATATCTAAACTAAATTTTACCTTGTTATACAAAAAATACGCACTTTTGGGGGAAAAGATATCTTGTCAGTTGATTTTATATTACTTATACATGCTTTTTTATATAACAAATGTTTATTATCTAATTCGGTACAAGCATCCGCTTGGTGGAGAAGATACATGTATACTAAACTTATTTTGTCCATAGTTGTTTGAAAATCGATCTCGTTTTTGTAAATAGGAATCTGGTGCGAGGGGAATTAGAAAAGAGGTGTGTTGAAGTCTTTTGCTCTTATCCAGAATATTTTCACATTTCTCAAACGTTTATTTTCGATAATCTGAATTGGAATGAGAACTGTACCGTCTGTATCTCTTGACTAGTAGCGTCTCCACAATTATGATAAGTCATGATATTACAATCCTCTTCCTACATGGTCTAGCGGCTTTTACGCCCCCACCTCATCCCCCCCCCCTTCCTCATCATTGGCGGCGGAAGCCAAAAATTTTAGGGGGGACGCAGGAAAATTTCACGGAGGGACTACCAAAATTTTTTGACAAGCAAGCAAAAAAAGGTAATCAACAAGGAATTTAGGGGGATCGTCCCCCATCTCAAATTTAGGGGGGACACGTCCCCTCCCCCCCCCCCACCCGCTTCCGCCGCCTATGTTCCTCATCCTCGAATCTCGCACGCACAACCTCATGAATAATGCTCATCGTAATAATATGACGATATTGAAAATTGGCATCTCTTTGTTCCCAACATCCGTCATCAGCATTGATCAGAGCGGTGTTCCTCCCATATTCCATGGGAAGGAAGATCGTAGTTAGCAGACAATTCACCATGATGAATACAACAATTTCCCCCAAAACTATGCCGAAATTTCGCGCGTTTTTTTTTAGAAAAAAGGCATTGTAAAAGAAACACAAAACACGGTGATAGAGTTGTACCAAAGTTGTGCAGACGGCGAGTCAACGCGAAAGCCATTTACTCACTTTTTAGGAAAAATGATTAATGAACAGAATTTTTTATAATATACATGATAGATATATGCCTATCACTTTAATTACAAGTGTGTGTAGCAAAATTGTCATTCATGGAAAAAGATTTATAGAAATATAAAACAAATGAACCATCATATTCATTTCATCATTATAGGAAGGTTAGCACTGTAAATTCGGTTCATTTCTTAATCTTCAAAGGAGCCTAGATCAACTCCCATGGAGGAGGGGGAATGAATTTACTATTGTTTTCTTTTGCGATCAATCGCATTGATAAAGATTTCAATCATTCGTAGATATCAATTGCACAATCAATTACTATTAGATTTGTGAGCATTACCTTTAAGGCTGCTGTTCATCCTTGTACTTCATACATACACAGCAAAAACTGTGGTGTTAACCGGTGTACATAGAGGACCACACCAGTTATTTTATACCGGTGTTAAATTGGTGGTGTTAGTTTTACACCTATAGGTGTTATTACAACACCTTTGGTTGTTACATTTACACTCTTTGGTGTTATGTTCAGTCTTTAGGGTGTAATTTTAACACCTCAGGGTGTGGTCCTCTATTAACACCGATTGATGTCAGTTTTTACACCACAGTTTTTACAGTGTAAAATTACCCGAAAAATTTAATGACATTTTGGTGATAGTAACTAAAAGTAACCGATGTCGTTGAAAAAAATAGGGGAGTTTGGTGTGTAAAAACAGAAAGCGAAAAACAGGGGGAAAACTATTAATTACTGATTGATTCCATAACAAATGATACATTTTCACTTCTATAATTATACTTCAATCAAAATAAATGGCGAGCGTTTATATATGCTATCGCATCTTTTTAAAGTTTAGAATATTTTCTGAAAGTATATCAACTGCCATGATGTATGTACGAACATTGTAAAAGTGCTACAATAGTGGATATGACAGACAATGCTGATTCTAACACACTCTAATCACTGGCGGATCCAGGGGGAGCACAGCCGGCCCGTGCCCCCCTCCCCCCTTTGAGAGGCACAATTTAAGTTTGTAATGTGAAAATGCCGTTAAAACAGAAGTGTGCCCCCCTCCTTGAAAGTGAAGACCTTTCTTTCCTTTTTTTTGCTTGTCATATTTTTCCGTGGACCAAATGTCCTTATTTGGGGGTTGAAAACCTCTTTTTTTGGCTCGCGGGAAATGTCCCCCCCCCCTTTATGGAAAATCCTGGATCCGCCCCTGGCTCTAATTCATTCGAAATATTCGATTTCTTTAGACGCCTTAATTCAGAGTCCCATAACAATGTGATGTTCAGCAATTTAAAACAGAAAGCTCGTAATACATATTTCTCACATGTTTTGCCAAAATGACGTAATATTGCGAAACTGTATTCAAAGTGACATCCACTATAGGTCAAGATAAATTCAATTATACATATTACAATAATTTGAATCTATTAAACTGTATTCAAATAAAGCGATTTATCGACATGACTGATTGTGATTTTTAAAGTTTCTTATACAAAAGTCCTGCATACAATGGTTGGTCATTCACAATGAAAGCAATCAGACAATCGTGTTTTTTTTTTATTTTCCTTCTTTTTTTGCTTTGAGAAAAAAACTATCGCTTAGCAGATGAGTCAATATCCCATTCAAAATCAATCGAATGAACGACAACTTTTAAACCTAGTTGAACCCCCCCCGCTGGATAGTAAAATTTCCCGCAGTGGGTGATTTCATGTTCAGTGTTGACCTATTGATATTGGTGTTAGGTCAATTTTTACACGAGTATAACACCAAACATAAAATGAAAAAGGTCCTGAAAAGTCACTAGTTTGTGAGATGTCAATAATGTGATCTGGATCAGTTTTACAAACTCAGAATCAGGTTTGGGAGCTAAGGGAAGCAATCCAAAGTCCAACACCGATGCCAACACCGGACTTGAAATCACCCACTGTGTTCACAGTGTGGAACACAGTGTGAAATTATCTTCACATTGTGAAATTTGAGAATTTTATCAGTCAGTGTGAATAACATATTTATGAACTCCACCTTGACTGTGAACATACTGTGAACACACTGTGAGCACACGATGAACACACTGTTAGCATACTATACACACTGTGAACACACTGTGAGCACACGATGAACACAATGTTAGCATACTATACACACTGTGAACACACTGTGAGCACACGATGAACACACTGTTAGCATACTATACACACTGTGAACACACTGTGAGCACACGATGAACACACTGTTAGCATAGGCCTACTGTGAACACACTGTCAGAATACCGTTTACACACTATACGACATTGTGATAATTTCTATACGGGAATGTAGGGACATTTTCACATTATGGCCACACAAAACGCCAAACTGTGAATAATATGCGATTGTGATTGACCTTGTGGCACAATGTATGAATCTGAATGTGGCTGTGGCCTACATTCTAGACACAACGAAAACACTGTGGAATCATTTAGGTCCATGGTTCCACATTGTCTTCATTGTGTGTAAACTGTCGTGGTTCCGCAGTGATGGACCATAGCATCCACGGCCACAGTAAGCTATTCGCATTGTGACACATTACTCTGAAAAGCACTGTGGAATAAAGTGTGAATAACATTACTTCATATTGTAAATTGTAGCGTGTACTATAAATGCAAACTGGCGTTGTCACATCCGGTAACCGGAGATTCATATTGTGGCCACACGAGGAATCACAGTGTGGATCAATTCGAGCATACTTTGAAAACAGATTGATTTACCATGGAAAATTCACAATTCCACACTTTCAAATAGGAGATTTTGTATTTCTTTAAACAAAACATCAACATCACTCCTCAGGAGAATTGAAAACAAGAAGTAATTTGTATTTTCCTTTCTTACTAGCAGAAGATAAACAACAACTAGAATACAACAAATATTGACACTCTGTGTTGCACTTTTCTCATTCTTGATCGGAACTCCTTATAATCAACTGATATTGGGAGGGGTGGAGAAAGGGGTTAGATCTCGGTATTAGATTACTTTTTAAAGCGGAAGTTTGTGGTTTATTGTCTTGTGACATTGCAATTTCATAATTCACTCCCCTGCGAGTGACTCAAAGTTTCTTATTTCTTCAACCATTGCAAGGTTTGTTGGAAACATGATCACAGTGGCGAGTGAACGACAGGCAATGACATTCATTTAGTCAAATCTGAGTAACTGTTTTGTGAGGCCAGTATGTATTTCAAGGGTATAAAGCATTCTTTTTTTTATGAGAGCGCCGTTAAAAAACTAAACTTAAAAACTATAGATTTAACGGAAACAAAATGCATGCACCTGAAGATGCATGCCAGAACTTTTTTGACGCACGTTTTCGGAAGTTTTTTTTTCTTTTTCTTTTCACAAATTATTTTTCGCAGTTATTGTTGGTCAATTTCAATTGTTTTACTAATTAGTTCAAACTTAGTCGATTTCATCTCTATTGCTCATTGTATTCAATATATACTGTACAGTATAGCTTCTGATGTTTGAAGAATTTGAATTTTTTTTTTAACTCGGTTGTTTCGTACCCTCGCACATATATTCATAGCATACTCGAAATCTTTAAAACGAAGAAAACATAAAAATGTTTTATACATTTTCGGTGATTTGTTGTATTGAAAAAATTAGCAAAATGCGCAAGAAATTACGTTTTACGGATTAAAATTTTGAATGGAATTTCCACGCTTGGTTGCTTCGCCCTCTTGTTTGAAATATAATTAAGATACCTTACTCGGGAAGAGAGGGACGCAAATTTAAGGTTTTTCCCCGGGCGTGCCACTGACTACATGTTGCTATGAGGCAGGATAAAATCATACAATATTTAATTCAAACGTCTCCTTTATTGAAACTAATATGTCAAACAACACACTGACTCATAAATTGCTATGGAATTCGAAGATCCCTGGAGTCTTATACTCGCAACCTATCTTCACTGACGTTTATTTCGGAAATCCATTTCCCAGGCAATGTCCTGTCCACTCTCATACTTCAGATTACGCTTAAGAGGGCATATTGAAGCTATCCTTGCGTTTCCTCCAAAAATTGTTCACAGAGTTGACTTTTGATGGGTTGAAGGCTGGTTCAGATAATATCTTCATCTTAGTAACACATCTTTTTTATATAAAGGGTTTGTTAAGTAAGTTTAGAGACCATTTTCTTGAGAAATGTTATTTTGTCCACTTGACCGTAAGAATACGACTTTCTGTCAGCCTGAGACGTAAAAGTTGTGAGTATAGTGAGTTGAATTATTATCGTCATTTCTTTATTTTACAATAACAGTGGGGTGGTGCAAAGATGGTTTTTATGTTAATATAATATTGGTGTTCAAACCCTCTATATTGATGCATCAGTGCTATGCAGAGGCCTACATTTTGTTTTCAGAACTCTATGGTTAATTCATTGTTGCAATGTAAATATATTTTAGTCAGTATTTTCTATGGAGATACTTCTTGGTGTTCTGACGTTCTATATTCAATGCTTTTGAGCTATATAGGCTTATATAATTATCTTGGTGTTTCATGATTTACCAGATATGTGATGTTTGAACTATAAGCATTCTTGTAAAAAAAAAACACCTTCAAATCCAATGCATTTGTGCTATGTTAATGAATCTTGGCATTCAAACACCCATTATTCAATATATTTGTGCTATGTGAATACATCATGGTGTTCAAGCACTCAATATTTAATGTATTTGTGCAATGTGAATACACCTTCGTACTTAAATACTCACTATTCAATGAATTTGTGCTTGGTGTTCAATATGGTTCATTGCATCAGTGTTATGTGAATACATCTTGGTGTTCAAGCACTCAATAGTACTCAATACATTTGTGCCTTGTGAATACATCTTGGTGTTCAAGTACTCAATAGTACTCAATACATTTGTGCCCTTGTGAACACATCTTGGTGTTCAAGCACTCAATAGTACTCAATACATTTGTGCCCTTGTGAATACATCTTGGTGTTCAAGCACTCAATAGTACTCAATACATTTGTGCCCTTGTGAACACATCTTGGTGTTCAAGCACTCAATAGTAATCAATACATTTGTGCCCTTGTGAAAACATCTTCTTGTTCAAGCACTCAATAGTACTCAATACATTCGTGCCCTTGTGAATACATCTTGGTGTTCAAGCACTCAATACTACTCAATGCATTTGTGCCCTTGTGAACACATCTTGGTGTTCAAGCACTCAATAGTACTCAATACATTCGTGCCCTTGTGAATACATCTTGGTGTTCAAGCACTCAATACTACTCAATGCATTTGTGCCCTTGTGAATACATCTTGGTGTTCAAGGACTCAATAGTACTCAATACATTTGTGCCCTTGTGAACACATCTCGGTGTTCAAGCACTCAATATTACTCAATGCATTTGTGCCCTTGTGAATACATCTTGGTGTTCAAGACGCTCAATATTCGCTGTATTTGTTTTATGTGAATACATACTGGCGTTTAGACATTTCAGTGCTCAATGATATATTCGATGCATCAGTGCATGATTAACGAATGCAGCTTTGGGCTCATATGTTTTTTAAGAAATAAAATATGTGTTGTGTAAATATAATTTTTGTCTTCACTGCATTTGTAACCTGCCACCCCCCGAAGCAACGACAAGTTGTCCCAAATTAATTTTGAGGGCTTTTTTAACGCTTTATATAACCTTGTTTATTATAGTACATATGAAGTGATAAATTATTGATTACATTTTAAACGAAGTATCAAGAATTTACATATGAGTGTTTAATTTGTAATATTTATTCCTTAAGCAGAGCTATTTATTTCTTTTAAAACATTCAAGGTTTAAACTTTTTTTTAATTCTCCAAGAGCAACCGTAAGTTCTTTGTGTAAGCCAGATTGTATGTAGTCAATGGTTGTCAGTCTCTCTCTTTCACTCACTCACTCACTCACACACACACTCTCTCTCTCTCTCTCTCTCTCTCTCTTCCTTCCTTCTCCTCTCTTTCAAACTTCTTCTCGGTTTTCCCCCATTTCTTGACAGATCACCTCTTCCCCCTTTCCGTCTTTTCTGAGCGAAAAGGCTGGCTGGGAAATGGAACCAGAACGTGGCTGTACGCCGCTTCTTGCCCGTTTCCTCTCTTGGGGCCCCCGTAAGGCCTTTTCTGTTCCACAATGCCCCCTTGATTGCACATATCATCGCGCTTTTAGCACATACCTCCTTGTGATAATAAATGATTTCTTATTTCATTTCTCGAAATTTGAACCGATCCCTGCGATTATCAAGACTTGACACTCTGCCCTGTAGCGTGAGTCACAGATGAGACTGAAGTGAGACGTACGTGTATTGGCGCAGCTTCAATCCGATATCAGGATCGTCGTGAGGGTTCGGCTTTCTCGTATGGGTTGGGCAAAATTTCAGACATTAACTTTATATTTGAACTGTAATATTACAAGCGATACATTGAATGTTGCTCGTTCTATTCCATTTTATCTTCTCACTTTTTTATTTTCCTTTTCGTAGTTTAAAAAGAATAAAAAAATGACAAAGACGAGGTTCCATGAAAAACGCGGACCCCAAAAATATATCGAATGTGATAAAGTATGATTGTCTTTGAATATGAGCTATGCCTATGGCCTGGCCCAGATGGCCGAGTAGTTTAATCATTCAATTTCTTATTTTTATAATTATGTTTTTATTCAAAAGTAAATCATCAATGAAAAGAAAAAAAAGGTAGAACAAAATGTAGAGTAAACTAATTAATTAATTCAATGTCTTGTAATATATATATACCCATATTCGAAGCCAATATGATATGCTGCGCATAGCCCTGGGACGCGGGATACTGCATGGGGTGTGGAGTTACCCCCAAGATTTAAGGGGGGGCTGCGGAAATTTTGCAGGTAGGCCTATGCTAAGTAGCGGAAATGTATCCAAAATCACCTTCATTTTGCTGTAAAACGCCTCCTTTTTGTGTGTGTGTTTCTCAAATTTGAATAAGCACCGCTTCTTTAAAAAATCTTTCAAGGGCCCTGATCCTACGAACACGAGATTGATACAAAATAAAATGTCCCCATCTCCAACTGAATGAGAGAGGAGGTAGTCTGCCACCAGGCGAAAGATTTTCTGAATGAGGACTCCTGGTTAATCCAAATTACATTTTCAGGGTATTGAACTATGCAGGAGTTGAAAATGAATGAATGAATAAATAAATGAATAAATTAATTAATTAATTAATAAATAAATAAATAAAACCTCTGCTCAACATTGGCAACATTTTCCTAAATTTCCATATAGCCAAGGAAAACTTTCTTAGACCCAAGTAATTAGAGTCTTTTTAATCCTCTTAGTAAACATGTATGTGTTGTCAATAGAAGTATACACAAAGACAGGTATGTATGTGTTTCCCAGTCGTTTAAAATTGAAATATAAAAGTTTTTTTTGATTCTCAGGAAAATATGTTTATTATGCAATATATAATTTACCGGTGTGACCACATTAATGTTGTGATCGTAAGTGCAGTGTTGACAGCGACAAAGCTCTTGGTTACCATAGTTGGATCTTGATGATTATTTCGCACAAAGCCATGTGTTTCTTTATACAGGTTGTATCATGTTCATGAAACATTGGGCCAAGTCAATTGCATTCCATTTCTCAAACATTCTTCGGAGCATACCTGGGTATCACGAAGGACCGCATTGACGTCACTTCCGCTGCTACCGCGCCAAGAAAATTCTTGATAAGAATCTCTGCCCAAAATCACATTTTCTCTTTCCTGTCTCACCAGACATTAAATTACGTCACATGAATTCAAGGACAAAAATGCGATCAACAGAAAAGATGAAAAAGAAAGGTAAAAAAGACACGACAAGAAATGCGTCTGTTGAACAACTGTCTAGGTATGGTCGCCACAAACTACCGGAATATTCATTGTGTATTGCGTCATGAAGTGCATCATTCCGGGTACATGAACATGCCAGATTATTAAATCATCATTTAGGCCCTATCATTCAAGGACAAACAATGCGATCGAAAGAGCAGATGAAAAAAAGAGGAAAGAAAAGACAAGGCAAGAAAACTTTCTTTGAATATTCATTGTGTGTATAATGTGCATTCTGGGTAAATGAAAAATGCCAGAATTATTATGCGTCGTCGTAGCCCTTTGTTGCTTATCTGTGGTTTCATGTAGCCCCAGCCTATCAAGAACAAAAATATGATCGAAAGAGAAGACGAATAAGTGCACGAAATACGTCTTTTGAATAGCTGAGTAGGTATATAGGTGCATTAATATTAATTGTGTGTTGTAAAAGATATTTCTTTAACACTTCCGGAGAAGAGTTAATCATGTTATAAATGGAGAAAGTAGGAGAAAATGTATATTTAAGGAACTTGCTAGAAATGATTTAAAACAAGATTTTAATGCCCACATATACTGTACATACATTATTAAACAATAAAAATCAAGTGTAAAGGTCTGCTAACATGGCTAAGGACACTCAAATATAGGTGAATTTGATCCCCGCCCTTAATTCGACCTTACGTCCTAGATTGCATTATCAAGTGCTGACACAATTCATTACATATGTTTGAGTTATATAAATTTACAATTATTAGCTTACATTCGACTTCGGTTTTCTTCGCTTTTCTTTTTGTCTTTACATCTTTCAGTTGTGGAAATATAGCAAATTGACGTTATTCCACAAGGCCTTGAATGAGTAAGGACCTCCCTGGAATGATCTTGCGCAAAGATGTAGGACCGCCAAATAGTGTACTTGATTTTGAAGGAAAATGCATACATTGAAAAATAAAATGTATACATTCATTTTTTGGAAGTATTATCTTTGTGATTTAGAACACTACATAAAACCATGCATCAATTTCTAGGGGTATACAAAAATACTAATAGGTTTCTACAGACGTGCCTGACGATTTTCAGTGCGATTGCGCGGTCGATAACCAAGATCGGGGAGGGGTTATTTTTAGGCCCCCTCCCAAGTCTTTTCATTATTCAAAATACTAGTGGCCAAGTCTCTTATAGCATGTTTAGGGTTAAGCAAATGAATGTATTGCCATTTTATGAATAAATTAGGGTAGACAGAGCTGCCACTTGAAAAAATACCGAAATAATGAAATTCATTCACTAATTAAAAAAGAGAATGGTGACCTAGCTATCTGAAAATTATTTGAAGAAAGTGACCTAGCTATCCGAAAATTATTTGTCCTACCGATTAAAATGGTCAATATCAACCAAAATTTTGGTAGGTTCTAACCGTTGAATAAGTTCACTTTTACAATTTTTTGTCGAACACATGTACCCCATAACGTATTCACTATGCTGATCAATCCTTTCAAAGATTTGCTTTTGCAGTACAAAGTTCTTATAGTAGCATCTCATAATCAGCACCCAATCCGTACAACTCGTCTCGAAGCTGTGGGCTTTACCGTGAACCATGAAATGCTCTTAAAAGTTCGTGTAAAATTTAAAATGGAGTGAATCCATAACTGACATAAAATTAATGGTAAAATGACCGCTAGTTTCAGCCATGTTAAGCAAATGAAAAATGCCCCATCCTAGGTCCTATTTGTAGAATTGGATAGGGTTATAGAAAAATGTATGAGCAATGAAAGAAACGTTTTCGAAGTAGCCTAAACACAAATGTTACTGTAAACATGGCAGAATCGAGAATGAAATGAGGTTATACCCCCTTTCTCTCACAGGAAAAGTGGGGACAAGGGAACCTGTGTTGAGGAAGGGGAATTACCCCCGATGGATTGTTATGACTGACGTGGGCCTCTGACACGGGGGACTCTCGGCTTTGATTTTCCACCTGTCAATACACATTTCCCCCTCTTCATTCGCAATAATACAGCGCATCATAGTCGTAATAACGTTGTATCTTCATACAGCTGCAGATAGTATCCACAGTGCTCGCTTGCCAGAGCTGAGCTGCCACCCGCTACATATCAGTACGGCAAAGAATCGCCTCTCGGTTCGAACTAGGAAAAATAATGCTGTGAGATGACATTGCTTGGTCCTTGAAAGACAAGTTGATCCCGCAGATCGAAGGCGGAATGGGGCCCTCAACGTGAAGCAATGAAACTCGGAAAGACGGTTCCGATCTTATATAGATAACGAGTTGTCGAGGATTGTGATCTGTATACGCGCTTCGATTTGTGTTGCGACTTTACAAGTCTTCCATCGTCCAATATTTGGAGTTTAATATTGATCTATCAATAATTGGAATTCTTAGGAACTTGTCTGTGACAGGATTTTTATCTCAAATACTCAATTGCATGGAAGTAATGTAAGTGTGCTCAAATTTCATTTACCGTACAATAAGAGTTCCTGATATTGGGGAACCTGTTGCAATTGCAGCCTCAGCTCAGGCTCTGCGAATTTCAGTTTTATCAAGATTCAAAGGAGGATAATATCAGTTGGTTTTTGTAATTATTGGTAGTGTTTTTCAGGTGTTTGAACATCATGATATGAAGACGAAGAACGTTTGATTGATAAATGCAATATTTCTGTCTGGAGAGAAAAACTGGGAGTATTTAAGGATATATCTTCTAAATATTCTCGCGGCATTCAGAAAACATTATTCAAGTGTATACAAACATGTTTTTAAAAAAGGAAACAGAAATATATCACTAGAAAAAAAAGAGTCGTTAGCAGGGAAACCGGAGGGAAGTTTTTGATCATCGAGATGCCTTGGGTGTTGTATAGGTCGTAGTGTAGGTCGAAGCGTAGGTGGACAACTCTAACTAATATCCGGGTAACTTCTTACTCTGTCAATCGCACACCACCCAAAACCTTCCGATCACAACTTTTGATTCAGACAATACCTACTTTGAATGTAGGCGGTTTGTCGATGAATGACCTCATTGAATGGAGGTGAAACCTTTCGGGCGTCAAGGGATTTAACTTTTCAATCTAATAGTAATAGGCGAACTCAAAGACATTGATTTAAAAAAAAAATCGTGACAAGCTACCACCGATTTTTGTTACGTCTGAGCCTTAGCAGCAGAGCAATCACAAACGTTTCGATTCCTAGGAGCACATGATGAGAAAATGTCCCGGGAAAATGTGAATGATTGTAGAATCATGTTTCCTTCATTATCATTTTGCGAATGGTGTTTATGTTGCAGGTGTGTATGAATTCAAGGTGTTGCAGGGGTGGGCACCACAAACCGCCCCACCTCACACAAGAAACCCTGATGCCTAAAATCTCTCGATTGGAGGATGAGTAATTCTGGTTATCACGGTGGGTGACGCAACGAAAGGTGCCCGAAAATAACACCAGACATTAATCATGTTAATTAGACGGACCAGTGATTGCATCCAATGATATAATGTTTCCTCCTTCGATCCCGGGTTCAGATGAAAGAGTTTTTATCGCTATAAACGACGACGTCTGGAAATAGGTAGTTTTTCGCATCTTAGTGCTCTTATTATGGACGTCGTTAGACTATAAGATAATGATATCATCATGTCTTGATCATTTACTTGCCGTATACCACTACGCTGTAGGAAAGTCGTAGCTGATCATAAATTCTTAATGTCATCTAAAGAAATTTCCTGATGCAACGCTGAAAGCAACTCAGAGTACATGATTAAGAAGTGATTGGTCGACACAACCCAATACTTCGGTAGATTGCAGCCAATGGTTTGGTTAATTTTGACAAAGTGCTTTTTAGTCGGCCACATATTCATAAAAACATTGGTTACTTAGACCAATCCTTTTTAAAGAGTAGCTGTTATAAATCTACTCTATCTATTTTGTAGTAATTAGAGGACAGCTCATAAAGAGTGAAATAAACAACCATGGAGAAGAAAATTATATTGCACTCTTTCCGTAGATTTTGTTTACATATGGGGTTATTATATCTCTAAAATTAGATACATCATACACTCATCAAAGGTGTAAGCAGGAACAATGTGTCCCACCCCATGGCATTCGGAAGTTGCTTATCTGTTGTTGGGTGACGAATGATCTACTCAATCAAATCAGGAAAGAATACGCGTGAACTTCTTGAGTAAATATTTATAGAGCGTTGAAAAAGTCGGAGACGTGTTCTTCCTGTATGATATTTTGGTTGCTGGTAATAAATAACATTTTCGTTGGAAGTCAGTCTTGCAGTCTTTGCAATACAACTTCGAACTTCTTTGTGGTTTCTGCACAAGAGAAACGCATTTGTGATTCCATAAACCTCCACTGGATCATAACTATATAGCTAATTGCTCGTTTCGTATACCTATGCTTTTGGTAAACCTTTACCAAAGTAAAGGTTAACCAAACAGTCTTGGGCGCCAGTCCGTCTTGATTTTTATCTGCTCGTTTTCATTCGGTCATGCCGAGTGTTCTGGTTAAAGCTTAATCTGAATTTTGTCTTTATTGTAAGCATATTTCGATTGTGAAGAATCCTCCTTTCTCTTGTTTCAGTTACCCAAGGTTTAGCTTCGATCCAGTCCATGATACAAAATGCAAATCACCACATGTCCGTAGAATCGCTCAGGGTTCTTCTATAATAACGTGGCCAACTATTTCAGATATTTCATTCCATATTACAATGCAATAATCCTTTCATAGATTATATTTCTTTTAGGTATCAAATTGTTTGCAATAACATTCTTTTTTTTCTCCCTCTCTCTCTCAACAGTGACCAATGCGAAAGATGGAGTGAATCCTGAAACATCTTGGAGACTTATTTTCTGAGACTCTTTGTTTGTCCAGCCCGGTCAGTCATAATTATATTGGATAGCCCGAAATAATGACAAACAAATACACCGATGTACGGAAAACCATTCATATTTCTCGCGATATCGACCAATGAAGTAGGAACGCATCAAATTGAATATGGAGAATATTTCGAGAGTCTGTGTTGGACGATGCTGTGTTATGAACTTGTTAATGGTCGCAATACTGTTCGTCAAAACCACGCCGACATTTTCGGTATGTCCTACGTCATGTAGGTGTTTAGCACGATCCAGAGTAGACTGCAGTGGATCCGCGTTGTGGGACTTTCCCGCAGACATTCCACCAAATACTAAAATTTTAAGCGTAAGCACAAACTTGATTCATGTACTCAATCAGGACCACTTTAGTGATCTCACATATCTGGAGGAATTACATGTCGATAAAAACGTACTCAGCGTGTTGAATGACAACACTTTCTTACTTTTAACCAAGCTTTTAATCCTTGATCTCAGATACAACAGAATAAAAGTCCTTGCAAGAGGGGCCTTCAACGGTCTCATGAAATTAACACATTTGCAATTGGAGGGCAATTGGGTAACTACTGTGGACCAGCTCACCTTTGTATCGCTACCTGCGTTAATACAGCTGGATTTGTACGACAACCGATTAAGAAATCTTCCCCAAGCAGTGTTTCACAATAACAAGAACATGCAGATACTCAATATGGGAATGTGTGACTTGGAACAGATCCCTCCAACTCTCTTGAAAGGCCTCCACAGTCTCGCGTATCTAAACATGAGTGATAACCATCACTTGACAGGTATTGCCAAGGGTGTCTTCAGGGATCTTACAAACATTACGAAGATCACACTGGACGGATGTGGTTTAACAAGTATGCACATCAGCACATTTGCAGGGCTACCAAAGTTACGCACAGTCTACCTCGATGGTAATCAGTTTTCAGAGACCATTAGGTGGGATGTGTTTGCTAACATGCCGCCATCGGTGAGGTACGTGTCGCTGACAAGAAATCACTTCACGGCACTGCATGAATTTTCATTGCATTCCCTCAGTCGTATCCAGCAGGTCAATCTTAGCGGCAACGAATGGCACTGTGACTGTAGCCTCCTGAATGTGAGAATGGCCTTTATGGAGCGACGCCCACACTTCCTGACACAACCCGGTATCACATGTAGTTCCCCTGACCTAGTGGAGGGTCAAGACCTATGGTCCGTACCAGTCAAAACTATCATGAAAAATTGCGTCACGTCTCTGGTTTCGATGGTCCACAAATCTACCGTGGATTTGGGATCTGAAGTTCAGTTTGATTGCCCCATTTCGAGGGTCAATGAAAGTCAGCTTGCATGGTACACACCTACACCGACATACCTTGCCTCTTCTTCGGTAGATTCATCTAACGGAGCTTTTCCATCTGATCGTAGATACCGACTTTTACCCAATGGAACGCTTTTCCTCAACGAAGTCAAGCACAAAGATGCTGGGCTGTACATTTGCTCTGTGAGATATGTTGACGGGTCAAGTTCTTGGAGCGTGGTCGAACTAATCCTTGCAGATGGTGGTGCTGATTCTCATCAGAACCATGCGACAATCTACGTCGCTGTTGTGACAACGTTCGCGATAATGCTGGTTTGTGCAGCAATTGCAGCTGTGATTTACAGACTAAGGCGTAAGAAGGCTCAGTCAGCTCCACTTGTCAGCATTCGTCCAATGATGAGTCAAGGAATCCTTTCTCTTGCTTCAAGGATTTCGAGGAAGTCGCTACCTCCTGAAGACACATACGCTTATGCTTACGCAGAGGTACCGATATCGAACTCATCGAAGTCATCACTGTCTTCCAATGCCTATGCCGTCGGTGCACTGCTTAAGACTAGAGACAGCTTTGGTCCTATGAACGGTGGACCTGGATCCGGTAACAACAACGTGAATGGCGGACTGACTGGGACGTCCGCACAGCGAATAGTAGCGAGGTCGTGTAGAGAGAGATCTGAACCAAAGGTTCCCATTGTTAGAACATCGCGAAGTATCGCGAGGTGTGAAACTTATGGATACGTCTCGCCGAATTTTCCCGCATGGACAGAGACTTGATCAATCATCCATAGGACAAATTCCAGAAAATGGGAGCACGAATAATGTGAACAATGGAAAGCCAACCATGTTTTACGATGTCAATAGACCAGATAGCGCAGGATACCTTGAAATAATTGGTTAAAACTCGGCCATGTACCTGTGTACCAATACTTGATGTACTCTAAGGAAATAGAGCCATAGACATTGTGGCTTGGACGTTATGATTAGTAAAAGCACCAAATACCTGAATACCTCGATGAAAGATTTACTTGTAAATGATCTTCTGATATTAGGGTTGGGTTTAACGTCACTGTGTAAAATGGGATGTGGTGATAAGTGCGACAAAATTATTTATTGGTTATCATTGAATTTGAAACATGTTACTGCAAGATGTACGATGCTAACTCTTTAATAGAAAGAAAGCCTTTCTTCAATCCACCGCTATGAAAGGTTGAAAATTCTGCGAATGATTTGATAATTAATATTTCTGATCAGGAAATTGTTATCAATGATCTGATAGATTCCATCGTACCTCCATTATGTCCATCCCTATGATCCCTTCCACCTCCCCTCTCCCTCCAAAACCATTGTATATTTTTAATGTTTATTCAATATTTTCATTTACTGTCTCCATTTACTGCCAATGTTAAATGGAAGGTAATACATTGATGGTTCCAAGTAAATCCCAACTCTGTATCTTTCTATGGAGTAATTTTGTATTTATTCTTTCTCTACAACGCGTTATTGGCCTATAGGTTTGCGTGTAGGGCACTGAGATGGGCGATGCAATATTTTTTTGTTTTGATATTTCTTTTTCTATTTCGCACTAAGATGTATTATATATCAAAAATAATTTTTCGTTGGCATTCTCGGGAGCAATTAGGGCAGTGAGTGACAACCTCTTTTGTAGGAGAGGAGGCCTCTTGGAAAGCAAATACTGAACAAAATCACCCACTTTTAGGGTAGAATAATTCTTTTGAGATTTTTTGTGCTCAACCTTTTCTGACATTTTTGATCCGCTCTTTATACACGTACCTTCATTCAATGGTGGATCCAGGATTTTGAAATAGATGGGGCGCAAATAGCAAATTGAAAAAAATTGGGGGGCAAATGGGCAATTCTGAAAATATAGAGGGATGTGCGCCCCTTGGGCTCCTGCCTTGATCCACCACGGTTAATTGCTGACAAATTCTTCCTTACCTCTTGGCCCATCATACTAAACTCTATTTTCATTTTTTTATATAAAATTCTTCTAAAATATCGCTGTTGATTTTTTTTCCATTGCCGTAGCTAATTTGGCAATGGAAAACTAGTGGACTTATTCATTTAGACTAACTAACGTCTACAAATTTTCATCATTTGTATGTTGTTCTTTATAATGCCAAACATGTTTTAATGGTAAAATGTTATTTTTATGCACCTATTAATGTACCATTAAACCAATATTTGGCTTTACTCTCAAATTCAGTTAGTAAGAAATGTGTAAATAATAACATGTAAATAGTGATTGTGTAAATGAGGACATTTGACAATGTAATATATTTCTTTGTGGTATTCTTTTGTATCTAAATCATTAGTTATTTCTAAAATTTGAGATATGTGTATTGTAGATTGTATTGATGACTGGAGACTTGTTTACTAGTGTATTTATAGTGCATTGACTGATAATACGTACTCTATAGCGCAAGCGTTCAAAGTGACAAATGAAATTATTAAATGCCAAAATTAACAAACCTATTTCTCCGTTTCCTGTCACTTTCATTTATTCCAGTACCATAAGATGGTAAGCCGGAAAGGTTTATTTGTTCATTTTCCTTTTTCATTAACAGCAAACGTTGAAATATAGGCTTACCATGCTTACAGGAGGTGATAACTTCTCCAATCAACGCCTTTTTGTATGATATTTCTAACGATATTGTCAATTTTTTTATGGGAAATTTGTCGGTTTTACTACAACTGCATTATTCTTTCACATTTCCGGGGGAAGTCCCTTCTCCGAACCACAACGTCCAATGGTTAGTTCAGTTTACGGATAGCTTTAACATTATCGCGAGTAATTTCCATAGGCATGATAGATGCATACACTGTAAAAACTGCGGTGTTAAAACTGACACCAATTGGTGTTAATAGAGGACCACACCCTGAGGTGTTAAAATTACACACTAGAGATTAAACGTAACACCAAAGAGCGTAAATGTAACAACAAAAGGTGTTGTAATAACACCTATAGGTGTAAAATTAACACCACCAATTTAACACCGGTGTAAAATAACTGGTGTGGTCCTCTATGTACACCGGTTAACACCACAGTTTTGCTGTGTACATTGTTATTTACCTATAATATATATGGATACGATATCATGGCATACTAGTATTCGGTTCATCGTCACGATTTGATCACTGAGTACCAACCATCATGCCTTTTGGCCATTATTATAAAGGTTCATCTTTGGGGGCTCTTTTCTTTTCCCATCTTGTGCGGAAATGAGACATTTCACACGTAATCCACCCAATCGACAATGACCTTAAATCATAATGAACAATTGACTGATAGATGAACATGGGACAACAATCAATCACGCAATATCCAAACCCATCCCAGGTGGGTGTTTCATAAAGCTGTTCGTAAGATAAGAACGAGTTTAAGAACGACTGGTGATCCTTTTTCTTGGTAAATGGTATGCACCATTGACGACGGTTTAGCATGTAACAATGGATCACCAGTCGTTCATAAAATCGCTCTTACCTTACGAACATCTTTATGAAACAGGACGATTGGTGAACCTTTCCTACATGCTAAATAATCACCAATGGTGGATATCATTTACCACAAGAAAGGATCACCAGTCGTTCTTATAGTCACTCTGAACTTACGAATAGCTTTATGAAACGGCCCCCAGAAATGTTTCAACGAAACAATAGGCATGCTACATACTTAAAAAATAATCACCATCAAGAATAATAACACTCCAAAAACTCCGGTGTTGATTTAACATCAGCCCGTGTCCACACCAGAGAAGTATTGAAACAACACCAGTTTGGAATCAAACCGATGCTGTTTTAATACTAATTGGTGTTGTACAAAACACCTGGTGTTAGACCAAAACGAAACCGGTGTTAACACTAATGTTCTCTGGTGTGGACATATTTAGATTCCGGGCTGGTGTTAAACCAACACCAGAGTTTTTGCAGTGTACATGACTTGAGATAGTGGGCAAGATCCGTTTCATAACCAAATCACGGCCACTTGCAACAACAAAGAATATTCATTTACCAAAAATCAAAGATTCGTGTGAGTGGGACAATATACGAACATGAATATTGGAAGTAAAGGCATATGGCATAAACTTATTTTCTGTATCAAGTGACCAAAAAATGTTATGATCTCATAGCTCAATGGAACTCAATGGCATCGAATCAAAATGGTGCAGTTAGTTCAAAATGATATATGAAAATGATGTCTTTGGGGATATTTTTGTGAGCTCGCTGATAGGTATAGAAGAAATTTTATTGAAATTTAACATTCATGACATTTGTAGAATAGTTTTACAAAACCACTTATATTAGAATATGTTTACAAATCCACTTATATTTCCTTAAAATTATGATATTAACAGACGTGCATACCAATGAATAGGCCTATAGATGATGCACTTGTACAGGGTATGTATTGACAAAGCTCACACACTGGAATCGAGTACACCATTCCGGATAGGAAATTAAAGCAATCCCTGAGTGGGAACGTATAAGCCTGTCGAAGAGTGGATTAACCCTGACTTAATCAGATCTGAATCACCTGCGGGGGTATAATATAATCATTCCACATTAGAAACCAATTACTCATGCTATAACCCCTGTAAACTGGTTTGTAAATGTAGTCAGGAACATCGGAATATCATCAGTGCCATCACAAAAAAGAGTTGGCCCGTTGTATAAAAGTTAACATCATGGTAACTTTGACGTCCGATGGTATTTATCATGGTAACGAAGTTCAACAGCCAATGGAAATCAATGATTCAAATTATCACTGGGTTGAGAAGTAATCATTATAGGAAATGTTATGCGATTCGGCCCAGGGTCCATCTAGCATTTAACTTACGATTTAATGCAAGGTAGACCCTGCAATCGAAGGTAACTACCATTGTAACCTTGGTAACAGGGCGGAAAAGCCAATCAGAATAAACGTTACCATTGCAGTTAACATTGATGGAAAGGGTTTCCATTATTGAAAGATTAATGCAAAGGGACCCAATATAAAACAAATACACGTTCCTCCTCAACGAACTAAATGTTATAAAAAAAACAACAGAAAGAAACCTCTGTCACATTTGCTCAACGACAGCCGTACGGCGAGTCGAAAACAACAGTTTTAACATTGTTGTACCAGCTACATATAAGTGATGTATAAACATTGCACCAAGCATGCTAGCGTTTGTTTTTATATAAGATTATAATCATGTTAAAAAAACAGCACCCGGTTTGGAAGTATCATTGGATTGAAATCTCCAATAAATTTAATTTATTTTTGCTTCTTTTAAAATGACTCGATCTTAGGGTAAATTATTAATGACTATTCAAACTACATCACATGACATTAGGTTATATACTATAGAATAGTATAAATGGAGGGATATATCCCTTTAACTCCATGGGACCCCTACACAGTTGACGAGAAACAACAGCCTAGAAACCCGTAATGACTGGCTTCCGCACAAGTCATCGGCAAATCGAACAAACTATAAGTTAACACGGAACAGAATCCCTCTGCAAATGGAGAGACTAGCATGAACACATGCCAAGTCTACGTATTCGATTTGCGCACGCACCCATAAACATACACACACACACACACACCCTACCACACATTAAATGAAAGTATTGTGGAAAAGCGAAGTTGATTGGCTAATTACAAGTTCCATTTGTATCATTTTGAGAAGATAATTTATATTCATCACAAAAATTGGCCTTTCCAAGAATGAATGCCGTTTTCATTGTTTACAAACTAACATTTATTTAAATTCCATATCAACAATTCTGAATCGCCATTGCATAAGCAATTAAATCTACTTAAATTCGTGAATTCAACAATTGCAATTGTGTAGATGTATCTTTTCACGCATAAATACTACAAAACATTGCATTATTGCAAGTTGTATACCCCGTATTGCCATTCGACGGTTTGCCATATTAACCATATAGGGCCTAGTGAAAGTTTATAGAGTAAATTCCCAATACCTTTCATCCGATAATCACGGGGCTGAGAGGCGTATAAATTAGCGAGCCAACAATTTTGAGAAAGTAGAACATGGCGTTATAAATAATGATTCCGAATTTGGGATATTAATAATAATTATAATATTTATGTAGCGCTCATTACATTCTGGCATCACATTGAAATTATAGATAGATTTTGATACAAGATTCAGAAAATTATTTATTTTTCAAACCTTTTCCTATTCCTTTCTTTATTTTTAAAAATCGTATTCTTATTTTCTCTTGGCCATGGAAAGTTTGATCCCCCCCCCTCCATATACATGCTAGTGATATGGCTAACTCTGTCTCACACGACTAGGGATCCATCCCATGTTCATTATAAGACTAACTCCAGGGAGGGTAATAGTCCGATAACAACACAATGCAAGGGGGCTCGACCGAACGCCAAAATTATAGTTATTATTGGGACAACAGTACGATTATAATACTAACGACCATAATATCATTGACATAATCATTATGATCACTGGCGGATCCAGGGAGGCACAGCAGGCCCGTGCCCCCCTTTTGAGAGGAAAAATTAAAATTTGTAATGTAAAAATGCCATTATCAAAACAGAGGTGTGCCCCCTCTTTTCAAAGTGAAGACTTTTTTTTTGCTTGTCAAATTTTTCTTCAGAAAAATGTGCCCCCCCCCCTTGGAAAATTTTGGATCCGCCCTTAATAATTATTATGATAAAAATAGTATAGTAAACAACAAAATGATAATAATACGGAATTAATCAATTGTTTCCCGAAGTTCCACATAAGCCGTTTCCCCCTCTGGACATGATGGAAGGGAACATTTAGTCGGATGATAATTATGATGATAATAACTTTACTTTATTTGTTCATTTATTTGTTTCCACTCATGGGTTGAACACCCTTTTCATCTAAAATTTGTCCCTTGAAGGGATCTAACAAAACAATAATGATAATGATTATAATCATATTTGAAAAGATAATAATAATGATAATGATATGTGTAATGATAAAGACAGAGGTTTGGTCATCCGGTCATCTTCCGACCTGAATGACCGTTGAAAAAAAAATTAATGAAGAAATGAGGTTATCATAATAGTTTACAAAGTTAGTTCGACGACCCACTCCTGTATTATTTCCAATGGTAATATATTTTCTTTTTTTTTCTTCTTTCCCCCTCTTAGTCTCTCCCATCCTCATGTTCTTTTGGGGTTTTTTATCACTTGTAAAATCATTGGGACGGACACCCCTGATCAACGCCCCCTCGGTATTTCGATCGATGAATTTACTTCAGAAACAAGATTTTTTGAAAGACTTTTTCAGTGAAATCATTGAAAACCGCTTCCCTCTCAACCTCCCTTCCTTTGAGATTTAAGGTGAGTTAAGGTTAATAGATGACGTCTTCATCAACAAGGGGTTATTGTTCTCCTAAACTCCGCTAAAGCTTGTGTGATTCTAGACTTCCTGTGAATCTTCTCCGTGATTAATCCGCTCTTTCACACGGTTAAAAAATCGTAATTTGAATGATGATTCCAGTGAAAAGGCTAATGACGAACTTAATCACGTGTGAAACCAAACTAGGAACATGATTAGAATCATGAACGCCTGCAATCCTCATTACAATGATGATTCAAGATTCACGTGTGAAAAGGCCCATAGTCATGTGAAAATGGGGTTAATGCTGCCATTTATAAACAGGAAATGTGTCAATACACCTTAAATCTGATGCACAAGTTTACTAATCGGATTCCTGCGGAGAGAAGCCAAGATGAAGAGGATTTTTACATTAATCACGCAGCTAATGAATATTCGCAATCGATGTTCTAAACGATACATATGAGATTATACTAAACGCTGTTCAACGTCTAAATAAAAATTGACTGATATAATCGAAAATATTACAACTATCTTCATCATTAACATAATCCACATCATAATAGGAGGGACATACAAATCATATATCACTTTTATATGGCATGGACAAATCAAAACAAAACGAGCGCTGCTACAGGTTGGTCAGGGGTGAGAAAAGCGTAACAAACATTATGTTGCTCAGAAGCATATCACCCCATCATATCACGCATAATCTCTAAATGAGTCCATGAGAAGCGCCACGAACATGACATGCATGATGTCATTATAAAATTATCGGCTTATACCATTCTCATCGGGTTATCTGCGTCCGATCAGGCAATCGCGTCACCTCACCATTCGAGAAAGGGACCCCGTCCAGTTTACCCGACCATTGGCATTCGATTTTCACAAAATATCGGGTAAACTGGATCCGACCTTTCGTGAATTTAGGGGGTCGTTTGTCCGACCGGACGCGATAACCCCGATGTGACGACAAATTTTCCGATCCCTCTTTTCTATATCCTACGCTGTTAAAAAACGTGATTTTACAGAAAATTTTGCAGAAAGCAATAACAGAATCATTCTGTAAATTTATAAAACAGAATTTTTTTCTGCAATTTAACAGAACAGGTCTGTTTAAAAAGGGGAAAAGGGTGTTTTATTCTATGAAATTTGTAAGATTCCATACACCAAATACCAATTTCCTGTAGGATTACAGGTGTTCTCGAGACTCTGCTGCAGGAACTTCTTTTATTTTAAGGATAAATCTTCTAACTGTGTAAAACATGTAAAAGCCTACATCGCTCCTCTTTCTCGTCTTTCCTATGAGGTTCTTTGTTGTGATGATACACATGATGAATGGGAAATGACTCTCTTTGATTTCGTATCTTTTGTTTTGTTTTGCCCGCTTATCTTAGCTTGTTTTAATAATAGTTCTTTTAAAAGGATACAAAGGGTCGAAAGAAAGAAATGAGGAGACGGGGTGACAGCGCTTTCCAATGTTACAATCTCGGCAGTTTTAATAGGGTGATTTATCCCTTTCCATCCATTTATTTCAGAGTATAATGAAAGTAATAATATGGAGCATTATACATGTTATACAGCGTTTTATGCAATAGGGGCTGCTTTCTATTTTCAGGCTGTAGCACGGCTATCCTGACAATGCTCGAGAGTGCTCCATTCTTTCCAAACATTACTAAAATTTAAATAGTTCCATACAACGCTCTTTCCATAGTTCCCCCTTCCATCACTAGTGCTCATATCTGTTTAATTGATTTGTATATGTATATATTCATACAATAAAGTGCCTCTTTTTCATTTCAATAGCATGTGCCAAAAACTCATGAAAGGAGCCAAAAACTCGCAAATGGAGCACAAAATGAAGTTATTGTGTAATTGTATAATTTAGCAAATTAAATCCATTGCAGTTTTCCCAACAAAAAGTTGATTTGCAGCGAGTGGCCCTCAACATAGGGATATGAGTTCCCTGTGGGTTTTCGACTAGAGGATGATGTTTTTTGTTGTTGCATTGATACATAAAACACCTTTTTAAAAGTCAAGTCCACCCCATGAAAATGTTAATTTGAATAAATAGAGAAAAATCCAACAAGCATAACACTGAAAATTTCAAATTTCATCGAAATCGGATGTAATTTTTTGGAGGGTTTAACAAACTCATGACAACCACTTGTTGTGAAATCAGATTTGTAATTAATAATTGGTTTATACAGGAAATTTCCAAAGCAGATTTGAAAGCTACATAGAGGTTATAACGCATTTTACTCCGCCAAAATTTCGCTTCTCTTTCATCAGCATTTTTTTTCTCCTACAATATGTTTCGACATTTCAATGTCAATTTTGTGTAAAAAGTCATATCAAGATGGCGCTCGACCAAAGTGTTCTCTGGTGCCATGAGCCTAATTACATCGGGAGGGCTCAAGATATTCGTTCGACCCAACCCATTCGATTTTTTTTTCAATTTGATGTTGCTGATTGACAAAACTATATGAATATGATTCAAAATCTAACACTGATTCTAGAAATGGTAACTACTGAACTTCCTTCGCCCAAATTGGGAAGATAAAAAAGTGACTTGAAACTATTTTTTTGACTGGCGGACTAATTAGGGCTATTTTACTGTTTGAGTCGATGAATTTGCTCCATTCATAGTTATCTTCATAAATGGCAATTTATTTTTTAAATGAGCTGGCTACGCTACCCTTTTCTGGTCAGATATGGAATGCCAGATATATATCCTATCCAATGGTAGTAAACATTTCACCCTCTAATTTCACATTCATTTTTTATGAATTTTTTTCAAAAGTGCCATTTTAACACACAAGTCTCTGGGGAATGTTTTACGCGCGTGACACCCTCTTTCATCATATCAACGGGAAGATGAAAAAGATTCTAGGATGCATACATCCATGAGACCTAAAATATTGATTTCATCATCCTCATCCTTATCAACAGCATCCTCGTCATCCTCATCATTGTAATTATTATCATCGTGATAATCATCGCCAACACCAACATAATCATCATCACCATCATCAAATGACACGTCAATTATATTAGACGAATGAATAAATGGCAAATATTAAACATGGATGTATGAAATTAACACATCCCACACAATAATAGAATACGAAATTGAATACTGTTGTTACATGTATTGCACTTCATTCGAAAATGCTTCGACTGATCAAACTGCATTATTGTTTGGATCACAATTTATTACGAATGTGTATAGGCCTATTGTATATTAATTAAATTCCTCATTTAGGTCATAATCATAAACAATATAATTTCAAAGCAGATATCAAATCTTCAAAGGAATCCAAGCCATTCACTTTGTCATAGTAACCTGCACGACATTTTGATTTAAAAAATGGTTTAAAAGAAAATAATGTATTTTCTCAAAATTGATAGAAATATGAACTATTTGAAAACCTTCACAGCTGAACTTATAACGCAATAGCTTTGTATTGTTGTAGAATAGGTAATCAATCTGAGAAAGGACTTATCGGATGCTTTATCCGACAATAACGTAGATACAATAATAGTCAGACATTTGTGCTCTCCAGCCAATTAAAATCAATGAAAAAAGCTGTCAGATCTCACAAGCGCTCTCTCTGTGCTGCGAGAAGTCTGCTGGGGAGAAGTCAGCCAATTGATCATGTAAGTAATTTTGATCTGGGTGGACAATCATGATTAAGAACGAGTATCATTTTATTTCTGTTTTATGAATTTCATTCACTTTCAGTGGCGTACCGTGGTTCACGTCAAGGGGGGGGGTGCACCAGCAAAATTTTTGAGTCACTTATTGGGCGCGCGAAGTGCTCTCAATTGCCAGGTATGCTGACATATAATAGAGACATTTTAAGGACTATCATTAAACGGATATTTATCTCACTGATCAAATAATGCGAGCGCGAACTGATTTTTTATTTATTTACTTTTTATATTCAGACCTAAGAAGGGGCATTATGAGCAAATTTATACCTGTCTCACTAAACAATGTGAGCGCGACGCGCGAGCTGAAATTTTTGTATATTGACCCCAAACAGGGTTATTTTAAGGACTATTTTTAAGGGATTCATGAAAAGAGCATAGCGTTGATAGCGCTGATTCTGTTAGAATTACAACGAAACACATGAAGCACTTTTTGAAGTCATTGTAATCATGAAAACATGTAACTCTCTATTCAAATATTGCAAGCGGGAAGCGTGAGCTGAAAATTTTTGAAATTCAGACCTGAAGAAGGGTATTCTAAAGCTTTTTTTAAGAATTCACTAAGACCGTACGTATTTCAGTAACCAAATCATGCGAGCGCGAAGCGCGAGCAGATTTTTTTTTATATTCAGACAAGAAAAAGGTGCATTTACGGACTGTTATTTGGAATTAATGAAGAGCTGATAAATCTCAGCAATCCACTAATGTGAACGTAAGCAAGGACTGGAAATGTTTTATATTCAGACCTTAAAAGGGGCAATCACTTTTAGTAGTCATAAAAGGCATATGTCACGACATAAATCAATGTTAACTCAAAGTGCGAGGATATATATTTGGTGTATATTGACTTGAAAACGGGATGTTTTGTAGTACTACAGGATTATCTCATTGAACAGACAATGCGAACACCAGAATTAATGAACACATTGGCCCTAATCAATAATTTGTCAAAAAGTTATGCAAAAAAATCTGATGTAATATAATATAACATAAAATATGATATCCAATACTTTCTTCTTCCCCCACTACGTTTCTTTTTCTTTCTCTCTCTCTCTTTCTCCTTTTGTCCTGTTTTTTTTGGGGGGCAGCCGATGGAAGAGGGGCACGTGCCCCCCCGCCGGGATTACTTCACTGTTCACTTTGATTAATCAAGATTTTGTACAAAGAAAGCAAGATAGCAGAGACACATAATAAATCTAAAATAGGAATTTATTCCAATAATTTAGCAATGGATTAGAAAAAAAGACAGTTAAAATCATTTATTCTGAAAGACGGTGCTGGACCAGAGATGAGGGTATTGGCTTAATAAGCAGACAACTTAGTATTGCCATTGTGCGAAATAATCATTTACCAAGTGATGCCGTTTGCAAACAAAACAACCAGGAGCGGATCCAGGATTTGCCAAAGGGGGGGGGGGGCAATTCTTTGAATAAAAATTTTGACAAGCCCCCCCCCCCAAAAAAAAAAGAAGAAAGGTTTACAACCACAAATTAAGGATATTTCGTACCCGGAGAAAAAAAAAATAAGCAAAAAAAGGAAAAAAAAAGTCTTCAAATTCAAAAAAGGGGTACACCTTTGTTTAAATGGTATTTTTTTACATTACAAATTTTTAAATTTGCTTCTCAAAAGGGGGGGGGCACGTGTGCCCCCCCCAACCCCCGCGAATCCGCGCCTGAAAACAACCATCCAAAAAAATCCCGTGTTAACGAAAAATTTATTCAGATTCCATAGGCCGCATGCTTCCATTAGATCAAGTAAGTTGACACTTTAAAAAACATATAAACACATAGTTGGTCCTTGTTGTGTTTTATGGTTTGTACCATGATCACATTGGGATATCGCGTCGGGTCGGACAATCGCGAAATATACCAGACCATTCGAGAAAAGATGACCAATCGATTTTGCTATAATTTTCACTAACATCAAGTAAACTGAACCCAAACTTTCGGAATTTAGGATGCCCTTTTCTCGAATGGTCGAGTAAACTGGACCCGATCTTTCAGGAATTTAAAAGGTCCTATTCCGCAAGAAACCCTATGACCGATGTTGCTGCAGTGGAATATGGGGATCCATACTCTGAGCTGCAGCAAACGTACCACTAAACATAAGCTGAAAACGGCCCTTCTGAACGTTTCTCTAGCTTTGAAAGATACCTTGAGGAAGGATATTGCGTCATCTACTATATAGTACGCAGATTTGGATGGTGTTATCATCAATACTCAAATTGTATTTTTTAAAACTCTTTTTAGCAGCAAACCTACCGAGAAATAATTAGAGGCGTGCGACCCGATAACAGGTTCGGTGGCCGACCATATCTCTATGTGGTCGACATCATCCATCCGCCAATAAACATTAACTGACTGAGAGGGAGTCCTTTATTTTGTAGAGAAAATGATGATAAAGTTCCCTTCAGTCACATGAAAATGATCGCTTAATTTCCCCCATTGAATGTAGAAGGATGAATTAGCTCTGTTGTCCGGTAAATGGCACAAGCGGTAATGTTGATCTTATTCCGTGCACCTGTGCAGAGAGAGTTGTCAGGGGTAAGCGTGGCAAATCAAGTAAAGATAAAAGCTTGGTAATGTTATTCTAATTGGAACTGCGAGTAATGAAGTTTTTATCATTTTCTATTGATATTTCCCTTCAAGTTGTCCAATGTGACGACTATCAATACTTCTACAATTATATGACTACCACTACTACCACTACTAATATTACTAGGCCTACGACGACGACTACTACTATTACTACTACTTTTACTACTACTACTACTACTACCACTACTTCTACTTCTACTTATACTACTACTACTACTACTACTACTACTACTACTACTACTACTACTACTACTGCTGCTGCTGCTGCTGCTGCTGCTGCTACTACTACTACTACTACTACTACATCGTGACTGTGCCAGACACGCTGAATGTGGGCTCTCCACCGTATTTTATTGTATATAATTGCGCTTTTAATATTCAAATACTACCTCTTCTATACCTCTACTGCTGCTGGTACTACTTACTGCTAATGACCTTAGTACTATAATGGCACTTATGACAAATTTTTGAAAGCGGTTTAATACAAATAAGATAACAATATTGGACCCAGGGAAAAGGAGCGGCTTTTGTAGACGGCTGTTGAAAAGAATGCTGGGAGAGAAGTTTCCTTACTGAAGTAGCCAGCTAGGGTATAAATAAAACGTTATTATCTACGATTTACGATATCTTATAAATCAATAGGACTGAAAAAAAGAAGTATACAAACTTACTCTACAGTCTTTTACCATTGAAACCTGTCCAATACATCAGAGTAGATTACAAGTTTTAAAAATGATGAAAATGCAGAGTTGAATCTTTTAATGATGAAATATTCAGCCGAAGTTGTATGAAAAAAATAAATACAAATAAAATTTTAAAAAGGTAAATGTTATGAATTTAACCTTATATATCAATGAAATATTCAGCCCAATTTCTACAATACCATGAAAAAATGGCAATGAAATTGTGATAAGAGTTATGATAATGGGCACAAAATACAGATACCGATGTTTCAAATTTGCGCAGTGTCCTATATGACCATTATCCACGATGAGGTAAAAATTCATCAGTTAACCAAAAAATGTTGTTTCACTTGTAAGTACAACTTAAAGCATTTTGAATAATACCTGGTTTCTGTCAGTGTTTTATCCAATAGTAACCATATCAAGAGTCAGAAACCAGTCTTATTTTTCTAAGCCAATCAAGGATCAAGGATCTGACGACCCGTCCGACCACAAAATATTGACAAATGTTGACAAAACGCTCTCCTCAAAAATTATTGCCAGAGAGTATCATGTTTGTGCTTTTATTTTTTTTTTGTTTATGACAAATCTTAGATAAAAGCAATACACATGCCTGCAATACAGATTCAGAGGCAGAAACGACAGCTAATACTTTCTAATATTCATTAATTTTTATTTTATTCTTTTAATATTTGCAACACTGTCATTTTCAGTGAATTGTCCTACAAACCTAATAAAATTGCAATGAAAATACCTATATCGATCATAATTCTAAGTGTAATAGTTCTTTTGTCGCTGACGTTCTACTTTTCCCATTAAAAAATTGAGATGCATGGTTCTTATTCTCGATATTACCCGCTACCATCGTCAACAAAGTAACAATTGTATTATAACTCAGAAAATTTAATTGGCAAGATCTATACCCTCTTCAACAAAACATTGAAATAATAATCTATATAGCGCTAAATAAATCGGAATGACGTGTCTAAGCGCTTTACAGATATGTTATTACTCCGGTAACCGGATTCAATCAGTCATTCCCACATCTTCCACTCCTGGGGGGTATTACAGTCGTTGTTGAGACGCACACAGTACTGGACAAGCTACCATGACGTTCACATCCTATCGGGTACCCATTTAGCACCTGGGTCGTGAGTGGCAAAGTGTGGATTAATGACTTGCCAAAGTGGCCAGACCGCCGTGGGATTTGAATATACGACCCTCTGTTTACAAGGCGAGAGTCAGAACCACTACACCACGGCTCCTCCACATGGTAATAGGGAGAAATTAAACCCTCAAATGTTTATTCTCTTCGCTGCTTCCTCTGCAGCACGATTCACCATGCCCTTTCTAATCAGAGCCGTGTAGGGTACGTCACCGCGAAGAAGATCTTGGCAAAATTTGGAATCATTCTTCAGAGTCAGCTTATCCTCTCTCCTATCCCCTGTGTTATTCTTCTTCGTATCGATACACATATCCATTGCATTCGACTCTATCTCTCTAAAATGTGCTAAATCTTCATGGAAGCTTGGGCCGTAGTCAACCACCCTCTTCCAGAATGTACGATTGAAGTGCTCGTAAAGCATGACATCGGCCGCGCTCCATTCCCTAATTCTGTCCGCTATATCTTGGTTTACGGAGAACCTATGGCTTTTGCTACGGATACCGTTCGAGATATAAAGAATGTCCGTGTAATCCCAACATAAAAGCTTTTTTAAAAGAATGAGCGATTCTTCGAAATATTCCGTGATCATAACCAGATCTATCTCCCTGGATAACTGGTCGATTTTGTCTTGAATTCTGGCCACGTTTTCCTCGTCGGCGTGTGGGCGAACCCGAGGTCGTACATCTGTCCATTTCGACTCCGTGACCAGAAATAACTCTTCATTGCGTAGTACTTTCGAGGCTGGGACATGAAAGTTTCAAACGGATTTTTCGTGGTTATTTTGAGGTGCTTGCCCATTTCGAAGTACCCGAACGCCGACTCGAGCTGAGTCACTGGATCCCGTATGATCGTGATGTACTTTGCCTCGGGTATAGCAAGATCCATCTCTTCCCTGTTGTATCTAACATGGTTCACAAGCATGTCGAAATCGTTCCGGGTTCTGTTTGGGATCTTATATACCATGGATCGCTTAAACAGGCCTTCATTCGAGATGATGTGACTCCCTTTAGACATGGCGAAACTCAAATTACGCAAGTATCCATAGCGTTCGAAGATGGAAGCCGTGGTGGTGGACCCCGTCTTATGCGTTTTGATGTAAACTATCCTTTCTGTGGGCTTACAGCTACTTTGTGAGTCCGGAGAGGTGGTTGCAGCGAGGACTGGGCCGGTGAAACCTGGACTAACAGGGTCGATGGCCGATGTCTTGGTCAAAGTTCTTGTAATACTATAAGATGCAGCTGCATTGGCGACATCGTTTTTGTTCGAGTCGGTGTCTTGTTTTTCCTCTTTGATCAAGCGGTGATACCTGAGGAGAAGAGAAGGGTAGAAATATAACTAACAACCACATATTGAATTTAACTAAAGGGGCATCATGTACTGTTTGGTCTATAGGGGGACAAGTTAACGTGGGAACTGTCTACAAATATGTCGTGAAATCACGTTTTTCTTTCAATGTGGGTACCAGGGTACCAAGATCTCACCAGTGACAATATAGGATGCCATAATCTACAAATATATACTTTGATATGATGATCATTTAGGATCTTCTTGGAGATAAACTTCGTTGAACTTCTACGCCTAGCGACCACACACCAACGGGCATTAGTACTCAATGCACGTCCCACCAATTTTCAGGCTGTAAGTACTATAACTGAGTGATCTATTATATAACTCACTCTGCTACTAATTTGAATTTGGAACTGGAATCGCATATTACTCCACATTTACGGTGGGCCTATACGTCTCTCTGAGAATACGAGAATTGGTTTGTTGTGGACATTCCTAGTATGAGAACACATTTTATGTGAACCTCCATGTCTTATAATTTCCTACCCGTGGCACATAGGCCTCATACTTTTACTATCCGATATGATCTATATAGTTGCCTGAAAAAGAACCATCACTTTTGCCATCATAATTTATTTGCCACATATGGTGATTAACTGATTGATTTACATACGATTATATGAACTGCCATTTTGCGAATTTGGAGACAAATATGGCGTCGTTTGAACCCGATGTAAGCAAACTCAAACAGAGATACCCTGTAGAGGGTGAGTACAAAGTTAAACAAAAGAGCCCATCAGGTAAACTAATCCCATTTGAAGCTATAGACCTAAATCTTTACAAAAAGGGCGCTAACAGTACATGCTTCTCAACCTCGGCTGAAAGAATTCATTATTGGATTGCTGCAATCGGTCAGAGGCTACTGTCCAGAAACGATTTGAATACTGATTGCAACAAAGATGACACAAGCAAACTTGAGTTCGTTATCCATGATAGTACAAATGACGGAGATATATTATATCGCGTCATTGTATACACTACAACGGGCAAAATCCTGATACAAGGGAAATACTTCCAACGTTGATGCGACGAAGAATTCGAGCATTGTAAGGGGCTTATTGCCTCTTTAACCCACAAGGTACCGGGTGAGCAACAAACAGCAGGTGCTGCCGTTCAGTCAAATGGCGACACGCATGAGCACCTGTCAGTAACGGCTGCGCCAACCATCTCCCGCCACAATGGAACGCATGCGCACTACATTGAAGAGCCCGACCAATCACACACTAGCGATAGTACATCCACTGATTATGCGCAGGAAGGAGCTGGAGTTGAGATTTCAGCTAATTCACCACCAGAGGGCGCCCAAGACAAAGCTGACCAACCATTTCATCTCTTGTCCTCTAGTGATGATGATGATGAAACCCCCAACGCAATCGCGACTGACGTCAAGAATCAGAGTACGACGGCAGCAATTGATATATCCAACGACTTAACATGCGGTCCAGAAACAAAGGAGAGCTCTAACACCAATCCTGGAAGGGAGACTAGCGTTGCATGAAATCCATCAATTGATCTTCCCGACATTCCCAAGTCCTTAGAAGTCTTTGGCTCGCGACTTGACACAATGGAGCTTGCGATCGTGAACATCACAAAAGCCATATCTCAAGTCATAACACAAAATGACAAATCCAATGAACTACAAGTTAACCTATTAGAAAAGCTCCAGAAAAATAAATGTTGTGGAAACAAATCAGAGTCTGACAAAAGGCCATTAGAAAAACTGATAAACGATGAATGTAAAATGCTAAGAAAAGAAGTTAAACAGATTGAGCAGATTAATATGATCGAGAAACGAAGAATAGCAGATGAACAAAGGGCTAACGTTGATAAGATGAATGGTGTAATAAATAGTCTTAGAGAGGAGAAAATAAAATTGGAGATAGAAAACGGTGGATTGATTGCTCATATCCAAGATCATGAACAAAGAAGAAATGACTTGAAAAGCTCTTATGAAGCTAGACTTTCAGATAAGGATAAACATATAGAAAACCTTCAAGATAGATTGATAAATGCCAAAACTGAAATGGAAGGTGGTCCGTGGATATCTGTAAATAACAGTAAAGTATCGGATGACAAATGTAGTAATGTAAATAACAGCAAAGTATCCAGTGAGGTAAATGATAGTAGGCCTAGAGCATACAGTGATGTAAATAACAGTAGAGTATACAGTGATGTACATAACAGTAGAGTATACAGTGATGTGAATAACAGTAGAGTGTACAGTGATGTAAATAGAGTATACGGTGATGTAAATAAGAGTAGAGTAACAGGTGACACATACAGTGATGTTACTAAGGGTAACAGAAGAAGCTTACAACATGAACAAAATTCTTCTAATACTAATAAACAGAGCCTGGGCGGTAGTCATGGTAGTAATTATGAAACAAGGCCTAACAGTTCCCGCTGGAGCTCGAGTGAGAGAATCACCCTTGTACATGATTCTACTGCTAAATCTCTCCACATAGGCAAGCTCACAGCTAGGGCTGGTGGGCTGGGTGAGAGGGTATATGCTCCTACAATAGATGAAGCAAGTAGGGCAATTGATGACATTAAACATCAAGATACTGTAATCATTCACACAGCCGTGAATAACCTCAAGACCCAAAACCCTGAACTAGTTGCAGAAGGATATAACCAACTCCTTCATAAATGCCTTGTGAGACCCTTTAAGAAGATTGTTGTCTCCCTCCCCACCCCTTCCTTAACAAAACCATGGAATGATAGAATATTGCAATTCAAAAACATAATCACTTCCCAATTTCCCGAGTCCCCCCAAATCTCTCTTTGTAATAACAACAATTTCAATCAATACGGAAGCCCTCAAGAACGCTTCTTTGTAGATGATGTTCACCTCAGCAATGAAGGAACCAGACTACTTTCTGGTAATATTATTCATACCACATTTGGTCGTAGAAATAAGCCAAATATGAGTCAATCTCCAAGTATGCCAAGGGTAACCTCTGACAGAAAGGACCATAAAGCCCTTGCATCCGAAATTGCAAATGCTATCATGAGGGCATGTAATGGATAACCCTCACTCTAAAGTTATTAGAGGGCATGTAATGGGTAACCCTCACCCTAGAGTTATTGGAGGGCACGTAATAGGTAACCCTCACCCAAGAACCCTAAAGTTATTATAGGGTACGTAATGGTCAACCCTCACTCTAGAATTATTAGAGAGCACATAATGGGTAACCCTCTTGAGTTATTGAAGAGTATAGACTAATCTGATGGGTTTTTTTAATAATACGGAAGTTTGGTCGAGCATAAGTATTAAAAATTACCGTAATATTTGAACAGCATTATTGGAAATTTTGTTTTGTAATTTCGTATACGAGTCGTCCTACTCCAGGAAATGTGACAGTGCATATATGTGTATATAAGAGGGTGTAAGGGTGTGTATATGGGTATATCATAAGCGACTAGTAGGCCTATATATATATTTATTCATTTTTTCTTCTTCTTATTTTTTTTTATTTTTTTTTTGCTCTCTTTCTCTTTGCTCCCGCTCTGTCTATCTCAATATCCCTTCTATCCTTCTCTGTTCTCCCCACCACTTTCTCACCCTCTTCCTCTTCTCAATATCCAGTAAGGATAATAACAACGATGATGATGATAATGATAAAAATTAATAACGATACTAGTAATAATAATATGAGTAATAATGATAATAATAATAATAATAAAGGTGATAGCAATAATAATGTTAATAAGGATAATAATAATAAAAATAATAATAACAACAACTATTAAATACATTAACGACAATGATGATGATGATGATGATGATGATGATGATAATTACAATAATAATGATAATAACAATGATAATAATAACAATAATAATAATAATCATAATCATAATGATAATAATAATATAACTAAGAATAATAATGATAATAATATTAATCATAATAATAATAATAATATTAATAATATTAATGATAATGATCAAAGTAACAATAAAGATATTGGTGATAATGAAAGTATACAATTATTTAAATAATTTTCGATGATAACCACAGTTTACGATAGGGGTAAAACCCATTTATATCAATGTTTGAGTTTATGTATTAGAACAAAAATGAAGTTAAATAAATATATAATTCAATTAGCAAAATTAGAAAGACAATATCATAATAACAACCACATATCAAACAAAGAAAAAACACGCTGCTCTTATTCTTTAAGAAGTTCCGACATAACGTTTACGAATCCAAGTTCGTTCCAAGGTATTACAAATGGAATATTTCAACTTGTACGTATAGCCCCTAAACTTATATTTATAACTTGTAACACTTGTAAAACCCTCCATACCGGGTTATGATATTCTTTAAAGCTAAATATAATAAATATATGTGTCATAAAAAAAATATATATATTATTCATAAATAATAATAAAATAATAATAATAACCATTTAAAGTATAATTTTGAGATCTATATCATTAATCGAACGAACCCTGGTACCCCGTCTTGTCATCCAATCATGAATAACTCAAAAGTCTCTAAACAATTATCAATTAGCTCTTGGAATGTAAATGGCCTCATCAAACGACTGAACGGAACTAGACAATGTAAATTAGACGAACCCTTATTACGTGAAAAACTTTTCTCAGATATTATTTTTCTTAGTGAAACACACTTATCAAACAGTGATAATATAGCATACAAGGGATATAAATACTATGCCAATTGTAGTTCAGATGGACCAAGCAGGCTGAGAGGAGGATTAGGTGTACTCATCAGACAGTCTCTTGTAAAGGGTATCACAATTGTAGATAAATCCTCAAGCGAAAGTATATGGCTGAAACTCAGTCGCACATTTTTTGGCTTTAGGAAAGATATTTACTTATGTCTTTTGTATATTCCGCCGATTAACTCTACATTTACACTTAGGACGGGAATAGATAAAGATATTTTTGAAAATCTCGAAAAGAATATAGAAATATGGAATGAAAAAGGTGAAATTATTATCATGGGAGACCTTAATGCACATACAAGTAAAAATTAACGTGATTATATCAACTTAGACTCTACTGATCAATCAATAAACTCCATACCAAACGCATATATTGCCGATACAACTCCCCAGTGCAGAAACATGTCCATCAAACAAACCACAAATAATTACGGAAAACAAATCATAGATCTTTGTATAGCCGCTCAAATTAGGATACTAAATGGTCGCACTCTTGCGATACCAAGGGAAGAGCGACTTTCTTTAATACAAGAGGCGTCTCAATAGTCGATTATTGTATATGTAGCGCTTCTTTACTTAGCAATGTTTTATCATTTGTAGTTGAAGAATTCTACCCGTTTTTATCAGATCATTGCCCAATAACTGTAACTATCCAGTCACTTCAATATATCCAAAATGACATGGAATTACACACAATACAGCCATGCAAATGGTCTAAAAAGATTGAAGACAAATTTATTGATTCAATACAAAAACACAACTTCGAACAAATCAGGGCAGATGCGACTGATATAATGAAAGGTGACAAGGATATTGATATAAAACAAAAGCTAAACCATATGGTTGACAACTTTTCACAGACATTAAGGGTCGCTGCTGGTAACCACACTAATCATAAGACAGCTCGGGTTAAGAAAAAAAATAAACCTTGGTTTAATTCCTGCTGTAGAACCAAACTACGCCTGATAAGGAAACTCTGTAGAGAGCTTAAAAAAACACCATGGAATAATGAACTTAGACTTAAAGTACTAACTGAACAAAAAGCCCTTCGTAGATTAAGTCGAAAAAATCATAGAGCTTATAAAAGAGAGATATTTTACAAATTACACTCTCTTGACAACAAAGACACAACTTCCTTTTGGAATATTATAAACAAAATGAAAGAAAAAAAGATGGATGACCCCTCAGTCAATATATCAGCAAAAGAATGGTACGATCACTTTAAAGAACTAATGAACAAAAATTATACCGATAACTTTGATACCCTTACAGACTCCAAACGCACAACATTTGATCCAGGAAAGCTTAATTGTAGTATAAGTGTAAATGAAGTACTAGATGCTATTAAAACACTCAAAAAAAGCGAGTGGCTTTGACAATATATTGAATGAAATGATAATAACATCCGGCAGCATTCACATTAACACATATGTTGATATATTCAATGCCATACTCAAGTCAGGCGTATACCCAAACCTGGAGAGAAAACTTCATTAAACCAATCTTTAAAGGGGGGAACATTAATGATCCTGGTAACTATAGAGGAATTGCCCTCACAAGCACCCTAGCTAAACTCTTTTCAAGAGTACTATACAATAGACTCCATAAGTACCTTGAAGAAAATAGCATAATTGAGCCTAACCAAATAGGCTTTAGAAAGGGCTGTAGAACTAGTGACCATATTTTCACTTTAAAAACGATGATAAATAAAATGTTAAAAAAAATAAATATCTATATGTACATGTATGTTTCGTTGACTTTCGGAAAGCCTTTGACCTTGTTAACAGAAACGCTCTTCTTTTTAAACTAAAAAACTACAACATCTCTGGTCCGTTCTATGATATAATTGAAAATATGTACCATGATGTACGTTTTTCCATTAAATTACAAAATAAAATAACACAATCATTCCCCACTTCGGTTGGAGTAAAACAAGGTTGCGTATTAAGCCCCACCCTTTTTTCCATTTACTTAAATGATATTATTGATTCATTTGGGGAAGATTGTCATCCAGTAACACTGAGTTCAGGTCAAAAGATATCGTGTCTTCTCTATGCCGATGATCTTGTTATCAGAGATGACATGAGGAAGAACATGGTAAACTAATTTTAACCTTTTCCTGGATGGATGATACTTGATTTCACCCTTCCTACGGAACTTTTACAAAGCTAATAATGCTTTCAGAGTCTCACTTTTTAATGTACTTTTTTAATAACCTGTTTTCTGTCCTTTTTTTTCTTGATAGTATGTACCCTTTTTCATTCCGTTTTTGTATATTTGAATGTATGTCAGAGGAACATGATCAATTATGTATTTATCTTCACCAGTCAGTATTCATGAACATATATCTGCAACTTCATTTAAACATACTCATTGGAAAACATGAATTCTTGCATTTTTTTATATGAATCCGTTAATAGATATTGATCCAGACTTAAATATGTTTAATTTTGTAAACACAAGTACTTCTACTTACACACCAAATGAGTTTAATATGAAGGTTCATAAACATCTTGGGCTGAGTATACTGCATATAAATGCTCGTAGTCTTCAGAAAAACTTTGAAAAAATCTCAGAATTTATATCAACAATTCATATATCTTTTTCAATTATTGCGGTTTCTGAAACGTGGATTACTGATATACCACTTTTACCTTTTGAGCTGGAAGGCTATACATTTTTGAATTCCAACAGGGTCTTTGGTCGAGGAGGAGGTGTAGGTTTTTTTGTATCAAATAAGTTAAAATACCGAATAAGAAATATTGTTTATGAGAATGAGGTTAATGATTATGAATATTTATTTATTGATGTCTTAAATCTTTATAACATCGAAACTACAGTTGGAGTTTTATATAGAAAACCAAGTGGTAATGTTGACGAGTTCTTTAAATTTTATGAATACATGTTATGTAAACTTAAATGTGAACACTGCAATTTGTATATTGCTGGGGATTTTAACATCGACATCTTAAAACATCTTAATAATTCTGATGCTGCCAATTTTTTGAGTATCAATTCTTCTTATGGTCTCATACCCCTCATTAAAAGTCCGACTCGTATTACTGCCAATACTACTTCTCTAATTGACAATATCTTTACCAATGTTATAAATTGTATAAATTATAGTGGAAGTTTTAGTGTGGATATTTCTGACCACTTGCCAATTTTTCATCTCTCTCAAATCGAATATATTGATTCATTGATTGCAGAATTGTATGTTACAGACTGGTCTTCAATATATTGTTGTTCTGATGTAAATGAATCTTATGAGTTGTTTTTATCCAAATTACTAAATGCATTTGACAAACATTTACCTTATGTTAAATGTAACGATAAGAAACATCACATCCGCAAACCATGGATCACTCCTGAAATTTTACGTTATATTAGGAAAAAGAATAAGCTTTACAAAATATTTTTGAATAATCGTTCTTTATCTCATGAAAATAAATACAAAAACTTTAGAAACAAAGTGAATCAGATTTTGAGGAACGCCAAAAAATCATTTTACTCCAATGAATTGAACAGTCATCATAATGATGTCAAAGGCACATGGTCTGTACTGAATAATACTGAGAAAAACAAAAAAATCTCTTCCTAAGTATTTTATATTTGATGATAAACGTGTTGATGATCCACAGCAAATTGCGAATGATTTTAATAATCATTTCATTAATTCATGTGCCAAGGCTATTGATTTATTACTTCAAGACAATAGTTATCTATTTTCTGATTTCAAAGATTATCTGACAACTCCAAGTGGTGTTTCGTTATATTTAACACCAGTAAATGAAAGTGAAATTATTGAAACTTGTAAAACACTAAAAAACACTAAGTCATGTGGGTTTGACTCTATTAGCACTGTTGTTTTAAAGAAGATTATTTATTCAATTGTTAAACCAGTTACACACATTTTTAATCAATCCTTAGCAACTGGAATTGTTCCAGACAAACTGAAAATTGCTAAAACTGTTCCTATTTATAAAAAAGATGATTGTCATAATTTTGAAAATTACAGACCTATTTCAATTTTACCTTCTCTGTCAAAAATATTAGAAAAGTGTATGCATAAACGTCTTTTTCTTACTTGATAATAATAATATTATATTGTTAATAGTCAATATGGTTTCCGTTCAAATCATTCAACTCTACATGCTTTGATTAATTTACAAGACAAAATAATTGCAGCCATAAAAATAACAACGTTGGAATAGGTCTGTTTATGGACCTTTCCAAAGCTGTTGATATTGTGAATCATGACATTCTTTTATATAAGCTTAAATATTATGGTGTAAGGGGCATAGCACATCAATGGTTTCAGAGTTATTTACAAAACCGATATCAATATACTGTTTTTTATGAATATTCATCGGATCGTTTTATGGTAAATAATGGAGTTCCTCAGGGGTCTATTCTCGGCCCCTTGCTTTTCTTGATATATGTAAATGACATAGTTAAATCCTCTGGTAATTTTAATTTTACAATGTATGCAGATGACACAACAATATTTTATACGCAACCTAACCTTTCAAACTTAGAACAAAACTTTAATTTCGAATTGACTAAAGTGTGTAATTGGTTTAAAGCTAATAGACTCCTCATAAACAAAAAGAAGACCAATTTCATGATATTTTCTTTACATAACTTATCTGATATTTCAAACACGTTGACTGGCATTACCATTTCCATTGACTCCATTCCTCTAAAGAGGGTAAATTTTGTAAATTTTCTTGGAATCTATATCGACTGTAATCTAAAATGGGATACCCATGTTAACAATGTTATTTGCAAAGTATCCAGATGTATAGGTATTTTATTTAAGCTTAAATACTATCTTTCAAATCATTCTTTGTTTTCATTATATAATGCTCTTATATTACCATATTTATCGTATTGTGTCAGCGTTTGGGGTAATTGTAGTAAGTTAAAAATAAACACCTTATTTAGATTACAAAAAAAAGCTTTGCGAATTTGCACCAACAGCCATTACCTTGCCCATTCTGCTCCTCTCTTTATAAAACTCAAAACTTTGAATATAAGTGATTTATATCAGTATCAAACAGCAGTGTTAGGTTACTTGTATTTTCACAATTTACTTCCATATAATATTTCTACTATGTTTTCTTCAAATCTTAATGTTCATAATTACAATACAAGAAATCGATATAATTTTCATCGTTGGAAAGTTTTATTTATGTATGAAGAAAAATGTCCTCGATGTAGTATTCCAGTCATTTGGAATTCATTACCAAATTATATATCTCTTTGTAATAACCAAAACTCATTTAAAAAACATTTGAAAATATTCTTTTTATCCAAATACTGACATGTACATGTACCCCATGTAGTGCATACTGTTATTGCCATATTTTTTTTGTCTATGTTCCTCTGACACATTTCATTTTTGTTTCTTTTTTGTAAACATGTCTTTCAGTAACACATATAGTTAATTGTATCAAATATAGATATAAGGGAACTTATTTTACAGGGCCACATGGCCTTACTTTAGTTTCCCTTTTTTTTCATTTTCAAATAATTTAGCATGTATTTATCCTTTCTTGTTTTCATTGAAAGGCATTCTGTAAACTGTTTATATGTATTTTACTTTTATGAATGTATATTATTGCATGTATTTAATTTGTATTGTAATGGACTGTTTTTATATGATTATGGAAAATAAATGATCAAACAAACAAAAACAAACAAACTTCCGAAAATGAACTTGGGCTTCAAACAGCATTAAACCATGTAAAGACATATTGTGTAAAGTGGAACCTAGAAATAAATACAAAGAAAACCAAAATAATAATTTTTAATAAAGCAGGTAGAACACTTAATAAGAATAAATTTTTCTTTGATAATACCGAGATAGAAATTGCTAACGAATATAAATATTTAGGAATAATCTTTAAACCATCGTGCACATTTACTCATGCTATAAAACACTTGTTCAACAAAGCAAAAAAGCCCTCTTCAGTTTACGAAACATTTTACCAAAAGACAGAATCTCCCTTATAGCTCACCTTAAGCTTTTTGACTCTTGTATAAAACCAATTGCCCTCTATAATTCAGAAGTTTGGGCTGTTGAATATTTAATAAAAGAAAAAAAGTTAATTGAGACTTGCTATAAAACATTTCCCCTGAAGCCCTACAATCAAAATTTCTCAAAGTGATTTTGGGTACGAACAAGGCGGCAATGAATAGCGCCATGCTAGCAGAAACCGGACGATTTCCTCTTGCCCTCACTTCATTGAAAGATACTATCGGATTCTGGCACCACATGACTCGTACCTTGGTCACATTTGCTACGGCCGCCGTAGATTCTAAAATTTCTACGGCAAGTAGTAATTCTACGGTCGCCTCAGAATTTCCACGGCCACTTACTTTAGCGGTCACATATGTTACGGTCGCCGCACGGCGTATTTTTTAATTTATGGAGAAAAAAAATCTGCGGCTGACGTAAGTCCTTGAAATCATGACGTACGGTCGCCCTAGAGAGACCCTGCGCTGGCCGTAGGTTTTTGACAAATTCTACGGCAGACGCGAGGTGGCCGCAAGGCGCCCTCACGGCGGCCGCAGGGGAACTATACAGTGAGTATACCATGAATTGCTTTTCACACTCATCATGATATTTTACATTAAAGTAATTAAACATTTCATTTCAGAAAGTTTTTACAGTTTCGCACCGCCCATACACGCATTCTGGGCGGGAGGGAGGGAGTGGGTTTTCGGGGTCCGGCCCCTGAGTAGGCAAAAAGGGGGCGCCAAAAAGAGGGAGGGAAGAAAGGGAAAGAAAAGGGAGATAAAAAGGGAGGGAGAAAGAAGAGAAACAGAAAAGGGAGAAAAGAAAGAGATAAGGAAACAAGAAGGGAAAGGAGAAAGGGGGAGTAATAAAAGTGCGGGAGCACCAAATTAATATTCGACCTAGGAAGGGGGGTCGCCAAATTAATGTTTGACACTGATCTGAATATTATACGATCAGTAATGTTCGACCTAGGAATGGGGGGGGGACAAATTCGACCTTTGGGGTGATTCGCACGTCGCGCTCGCATCGAATAATTAGTTTGATGGACATCCTGTTAATGAATACCTAAATTGCGTAGAATGTCCAATTTTGGAACGGAATATAAAAAAAAGTTCAGCTCGCTCTTGGCGCTCGCGTCGAATAATTTTTAAGTGCCCATCCTGTTCATGATTACCAATAATGCTTAGAATTTACAAACTTTGGGTCATTTTGGAATATAAACAATTTTCAGCTCGCCCTGACAGATAGATAAATACCCATCCTGCTCATGCTTACAAAATTTATCAGAATATTCTATTTTCAGGTTTATACACAAGCTAAAAATCGCGTTCGCATTATTTATTTGGAGTTAAACATGTTAACTTGTTTGTAGGAATAAAGTTAAGATGTTAATAAACGCATTAGTCTTAAGTAAGAACTACACCCTATATAGGAAACAACAAAAATCAGCATTTAACTCCACATGATGATAATGGTGTTAATAATAACAATAATAATAATAATAATAATAAGGTCATATTTTACCCAAGTTAGCCCCTGGTGAAAAGGCAATATCTGTGATTCCTGGTCACATTAATTTTGTTCTTAAAAAAAGTGGTATTACATCATATTCATGGATAGTTTGCTTTTAAAAAAGTGGTCTGCAGTTGCCCTTTTTCATGTGATTATAAAATAAGATAATTCAACATGCATTTAAGGCACCTGTTTGCCTGACGAGGAGGGGTCGCCATTTTTTGTTCGAAAAGTACACATGCATATGGGCCAAAATTATAGGTCGGGCCCCCGAGGTGCAAAATTCTAAATACGCGCCTGGTGGCTCCCGAGCAGATAACACAAAAGGAGAAGGGGAAAGGAGGGAAGAAAAACAAGAGGGCAGCCGCACGGCCACCGCACGCTCGACGTACGGCCGCCGTAGACCGTTCTACGCCATGCCTACGGCTAGTCTAATTTCTACGGCGAGCGTAGAAAAGAAAAAATGTTATAACTCCGCGTTAAAATTCTACGGCCACCCCTACGGCCTGTAAAAAGTAGGAATCCGCCGTACGTCGACCCTGCGGCCACCGTAGATTTTCTGCGGCCGCCGCAGAAATCTCTCGAATTCAGGTATCTACGGCCGCCGTACGGCCGCCGTAGAGCAAATGTGACCATGGTATTACTCCGCCTGTAAAAGCCTGGTAAATAAAACATACGTTGAGTACAAAAATACAAACATAAATTACTGCAAATATATTGAATCTTTTCTAAGCTCATTGAGCTTCTCCCATGTATGGGAAAACCAAAATACGTTTTCGATTAACAGATTAAAAAAAAGCTATACACAGCAAACTACAAGACAGACATGGAAAGACGCTCTCTGCAATGAACAGTACCCCAAAAGTACCCAATACTCCACCAAACTGCAAACATATAAAACCTTTAAACTAGAATACAAAATGGAAAATTACTTATCACTAGACATAGAAAAGTCACATGTAACTAAATTCACTAAACTCAGAATAAGTAATAGCAATCTTATGATTGAAGAGGGAAGATATAAGAAACTAAAACCAGAAGAAAGAGTATGTCCTCTATGTAAGGCCGGTATAGAGGATGAACCTCACTTCCTTGTCACCTGCTCATGTTTAAAAGAGCCCAGGTTAGAACTATACTCTAAATTGAATGAAATATTACCGGATTTCCAAAGCTTAAACAATAATGATAAATTTAAACTAATGATGTCGAATTCCGAAATAGACTTAAACGCAATAATAGTTAAGGGAATAAGTGCAATGTTTGATAAACGTCTGGAGCTCTTGCAACATAATAATTAATGTATTCATAATACAAATAATGACAATAATAATAGTGATAATAATAATAATAGTGATAATAATAATAATAATAAATAATAATAATAATAACTTTTTATAGCGCCTTTTTAAGTGCTTTACATTGTAATTATTTACCCTTACCTACCCTTTTATTTTTGTTTTCACCTGAATATGGCTAATAGATAAAACTAGAGAAATTTTGTTATTATTGATTTGCTTATGTTTTAATATTGTTGTTGTCATTATTATTGTTGTTATTATTGTTACCCTTCTCCTCAAGCTCCCTTCTTCCTTTAAATATCACAATGTACTTATTATAATTTGTATTAATTCATTATGATGTAAATATGTATTATTTCAGTAGGTCATGTGACCTAAGACTCCACATACTGTATTATGTATATTATTATGTAAAAAAAAGTGGCTATATTCTATTATGTATCATATTAGGTATATGCCTATTATGTATTATGTACATGTATGCAGGCGCGCCGGAACACTTTCAGTTTTGGGGGGGCAAAATCCCGACTGAGGGGGCACAATATTTTTGACAGCGTGAGTAACCGAAGCGATCGAGCGGGAGAGGCTATGGGACCCCCCCCCCCCACGGTAAGGATTTTGTGTAAAAATAGAGTATAAAAGTTGCGTTTCTAAGTGCATTCAAAAATAAATTTCTTGAGAATTAAACAGTCTTGGAGTTCTTTTTGCTCCTTCTGTTTCCTCCCTTCTGACCCAGCCTGGTGTTTCTTCATGACCAGGGTCGCAGTTCCAGCAAATTACGAGCCTTATTGCAAACGAAATTGTTTCAAACCAGTGTAATATAGGCCTTTTAAAAGACTTTAAGATGACAAACATGACCGTACGCAGCCGGGGACCGCCGATCGAGAGGGCAAAATTCACAAAATTCACCAAAAGTGTGCACGAAATCCTTCAATTTCATTCTAGAAAATGCAAAAGCTCCCCCCATCACAAATCCCCTCGCTCTTACGTTTCTTCGAAAATTTAGGTCTTGCAGCCCCACCCACTCCCGGGTTGTTGTTTTTTTATTTTTGCAAACGTCCATGAATAACAAAAGCTGGGATGAACCAGAGAACATAGCTGCCATCTCGATCTGATTGGTAACAGGTAATGGGAAGAAGTTTTGGAATCTAAAATACATAAGTGCTATATATGAGCTGAAATAGTATCAGACAAAACGCCTTCCAATCATGCCAATGAATAGAAATAGAGGAAAATACGGGGCTGTGAAAATATCTTAAGATTTATTTTATAAAACTGTAGAGCACTACTGTAACGCTTATTTTTTTTTCTTTTATATTCTTTACATTATTATTCATATCTCGGATAATATGAGTCCGGTCAAGAAGACACTTTCACAGATGATTTTATTTTTTTCATGTCTAAACATTATCTCTAAGTTGCTTTCGAGTGGGATTCACCATTTTTACAAATTATAAATTATAATCCTCTACACATGATTATTCTGAGTGTAATTTTCTGATAACATGTCTATATTGAGTAGAAATGACCTTGGTATTTTCTTTAGGGCACTGAATTGTTATTATTATTTGTTTGGCGTCACCTGTGCCTGGGAGGCGAAAAGCGAACTGAATCACTATGATCCACAGGTCTCTCCGATATAACTGATGGGGGGGATGCAGGTGGACCTCGACACGGGGTTTCCCCTACTCTTATACGAATAGTGCAGTGGGTTCTTAACGTGCCAAGGTGGTGGTGACTCTCCTCTACACGGGGCCTCCATTTAACGTCCTATCCGAGGGACGGAGTGTTTTCCATTGTAACATAGCCTGCATCTATGAAACATGGGAGAGACGTTTACACACAACGCACTGACTTCAGTCATCCGCCCAGGGTGGACTCGAACCTACGATCTTTGGTTCGACTTCGACGGGCAGACGCGTTACCGACTGAGCCAACACCGCTCTCTTGTTATCACTGTATTAACTCAATTTATATTTAGTTGAAAATGAAATAATTGAAACAAGTTTCTCGAGATGTTATGGTTTCTGGGCTTGACAGCTATGACATAGATTCCATATCTTGCTCGAGTAACTAGTGTTCACGCGCGTTAGTTATATCGGGTCCGGTCTGAGCGTTTCTGGGCGACCGCGCGTTTGTTAGACGACACAGCCAGCATCATAGAATTATAAACCTAATCATTGGTGGACCACTATCAATTTGCCATTCGCTTTTAGTCTGAAATGTATTCATTAAAAGGTTAAACGTTATCACACTGTAATAAGATGGAAAAGGGGCTTATCAAAGCTATGTTTCACAGAGGAACTGTTCGTCAAAAGACGCGAGGCTTACTATGATAATGTATTTGCCCCGTCAGGGGCAAAATTTTTTCATTTTTGACAATGGAAATGACAATTTTCAGGCAGAAAAGTGCCTTCATTTACTTTTGTCCTTAAATAATTTATCATTTTTCATCTTTCAGGGGGGCACGTTGGGGGGCAAAATCTCGTTTTGCCCCCCCAAAATTTTATTTGGGGGGGCAAGTGCCCCCCGCTTCGGCGCCCTTGCATGTATGTTTATTAGAAAAGCGAAAGAATCATGAGTAATGCAACTAAATTTGAATTGCCAACAAGTTCATATTCAATTTCTTATTTTATTTTAATTCGTATGTTTATTATGTATATTATTATGTATATCATTTAAATTATTTTGTCTCTGTTTGTGTTTCATTGTATAATTTTGAGAACAATCCAACATGTTTGTGATTATAATCAATAAATTTTGAATTTGAATTTGAATTTGTACTTCCCTCTGATACATGTAACAATCATTGGCAGATATGTCTCGGGGGGGGGGCCATTAGGGCATTTTACCAACCACCATGCAGACGCTTTCTATAACGCAGAAAATCTATTGTCAAAAGCCCTTCATAACAAAGCAGCCTTTGTCGAAAATCGGTGAATCAAAACAGCACAGTCGTCCTGGACTTCTGACAAACCACATACTTGCAGTTTTTGTCTGGTCCGAATCTTAAGACGATGTGCTGTCCCGGTATACTAACTTTCGACAATGACCTCTAATCTTTCCAGTGTGATTTGGCGGGTATTTTCATTAGATTCTGAACGTTTCAGAAAGGATCGGCGAAGTGTTGCTTAAATATGACATTATCATCCATTGTAAAGATATTTTCCTCTTTCCCTATCGAAAGAAAAAGATCACCCGATTCATGCATTACAATCAAAACCATTTAGTCTAAAACGCATATGCAAATTGTTAACCGAAAACAACTTGATTGACCATCCATTGTTTTGCTCTGTTTATGCGCCTACAACACTCTACAATAACCATTGAACTCAAGTCCTTTGCGTAACATCTTTTTTTAATCTCATCAAAACTCCAGATGGTACTAACAACCAGCAAATATAGACATTAAAGATAAGAGGGTTGTCTAAAAGCATTATACGGGTATTATAATGCCAGTATTCCCCAGAGTATGCCTTTACTCTCCAGAGTCTCCAGTTGAGAAGATTGTTTGACATCAACACAACTTTTCTTCCACTGTCTTACATTATAAGCCGTACTCAGTCGTACTCAATTTCATTATTGGGTTAGTTACAAAGCATTATTTATGCTCTGCAAATACAAAAGAGCTAATCTAATCACTATTCACTCTTTTCTCGGATAATCTGGACCGATCTGTACATCCTTATCGAATCCATTATGGCTCATTCTGGAGTGAAATGTTCGTCTTTTCAGACATTTTCACTAATAAGAGGTAAAATCCACTCTCAAAAGATAAAAATTTCACCCCAAGAGGAGTGTGATTATTGAGGAGGAGTCTTTATATGGTAACCTTGCCATCCAAAGGTATCTTCCATGAAATCCTTGATTTTGATTGGCTGTTGAGCCTTGTTACCATGGTAGTTACCATTGGATGGCAAAGTTAGTAAATTTTATGAAACGGGGCCAAGGTTAGCTTAGCTCTGGGGATCGTTTCATCAACATTTTTGTCCGACAAGTTGTCAGATATGACAAGTTTCCCTGATTCTGATTGGCTGACAGGCACTCTTACTATGGTAATTGTCGGATAAAGTCCTTTCATGAAACGCTCCCCTGTAACACACTGTGAGTAATATACAGACAGTACACCGCCCTAGGTCGATGTGTTTTTCATTGAAAGTTTTCATGCATGTAAAGTTTGTTGTAAGAATAGCAGGAAAAATAATAAAAATATCGGTGAAGGTTTCCGTCAAAGATTTAAAAAGTTACTCGAATTTCGAGTTTTCGGATTTGTGACGTCATAAACGAGCAGCTGCCCCAGGTGTTATGCAGAGTAAAATGCATGAATTTTATTTTTTTTAATGGTTCGTTGTGACTTTTTTTTTTTAGAAACGGGTGTGAAATGATTTGTCTATTGATATACTGAATGTACAGTAAAAACCATTTTCGATTTTCTGCGTAAATGACTTTTCATTGATTGCATACCATTCGATATGTAGGAAAGCCCCAAGGGCCCGTTGCAGAAAAAATTGCAATCAATCGCAACTCTAAAAATCATGCGTAACTTGATATTCAACCAATCAACAGCGCGCATTTGGGACTTGCAACTGATTTATTGACTTGCGTTTAAACGCAACTCCTTCTGCAACGAGCCCCAGGGGCCCGTTGCTCGCATATGACGTCACAAATCGAATAATTAAAATTCTAATAACTTTTTTTATTCTTTGGGTGGATTTTTCTCAAACCTTCAGCAGTAGTTATTATTCTTTTCCAGCTATTTTTACGATAAACTTTTTGTCAGGGTGAACTTTCCCTTTATTAACACTTCAAACACAATAATATAGAAAGCGTCAAACCTGGGTATCCCCGGGTGAGGTACTGGTTCTGCTATTGGCTTGGTGAATTTGTTGCTTCCTGGAATATAGATGCAGATCAGAACAACTAAACAGCACAGAGGAAAGATTGTCGACTTGAGATATTTTCCTAGTGACGTTTGGTTGATGGAAAGACCACTGTCGGGCCCAGTGGTGCTTGCGGGCCGACCGTTATCCCCCTCCTTCGGGTTCATTGTTGAATCGTCTTACGCATTGATGATCGATCTCGAGGATCAGAAGCAAGCAAAGCACGAGGAGGGGAGGCAATGACGGGCTCACTGAAAGGAAAGAAATAGACATGGTTACGAATTTAATTATAGCAAATTGAAGGCCAAGTCAACCATAAGTATGAAACATGGTAGGCCCAATAGAGAATGGACCAAAACCTCTGCCATTTTAATTGTTACCTCTGCTATTAATGCCTCTGCCATTTTTACCTCTGCCCTTTTTGCCTCTGCCATTTTTACTTCTGTCATTTTTACACTATGACATTTTTGCCTCTGCTATTTTTGCCTCTGCTATTTTTACCTCTGCCATCTTTGCCTCTGCCATTTTTACCTCTGCCAATATTGCCTTTGCCCTATTTGCCTCTGCCATTTTTACTTCTGTCATATTTATTTCTGCTATTTATGCCTCTGCCATTTTTACCTCTGCCCTTTTTGCCTCTCCCATTTTCCTTTTGACATTGTTATACTCTGTCATTTTGGCCTCTATTTTTGTCTCCGCCATTTTTACCTCTGCCCTATTTGCCTCTGACATTTTTACTACTGTCATTTTTACCTCTGCCATTTTTGCCTCTGCTTTTTTTGCCTCTGCTATTTTTACCTCTGCTATTTTTGCCTCTGCCCTATTTGCCTCTGCCCTTTTTGCCTCTGCCCTTTTTACTTCTGCCATTATTACTTCTGCTGTTTTTGCCTCTGCCATTTTTACCTCCACCATATACCTTTGCCATTTTTACTTCTTCTATTTTTACCTCTGCCACTATTACCTCTGTGATTGTTACCTCTCTTGCCATTTTTACACCGAACCCTCCTCGCATCACTCGAACAGCAGAAAGTTCGTAAGTCTTCCTTATGACGACCTTTTCGCCAAACCTTCGCTGATAAGTTTCTTTTCATAATCTACTTTCAAGAAAAACTAACTTAATTTCAGTGTGAACTTCCCAATCAAAGCAAAACGTAAAGAACAGTCGTCCGACAGGTCACTTAAGAGTGGAGAGAAACGAGGCATAGTGACGTTTCGAAAGCACCTTTCTTCTGACCGAACAGCGACTCAGTGTGGCAGATGTGACAGGGATTGATATTCAAGAATCGGTCAGCACTGCAGCAACGACAGAAAATGTCCCACATGACTGTGGTGCATGCAGGGTGAAAATAAAAATCATCGATGATGCTGCTGTTGCTGCTGCTGCTGATGATGATGATGATAACGATGATGATGATGGTGGTGGTGATGATGATGATAATATAACATTGACCTTATCAGATGGCAGGGATCGTGATGTATTCTGTATTTAAAAGAAAGACTGCTATCGTTCTGTAGTACGTCCTATGTTGCAGAGGCGTCGATCGTGGGGGGGGGGCAGGGGGGGCGATCGCCCCACCAATGAAAATATTGGGGGGGCAAACATATCATTTCGCCCCCCCCCCCCCAATAATTCCGGATATGCCAAAAAAAACAAGATTGTAATGTTCAGCAAGCTAGATTGAGATACACAACTCGTTCTTCATTTAAAATCGTGCTCAAAATGTCCGCTTTTCAGATTGGAATATAAAATTTTCAGCTCGCGCTTCGCGCTCGCATCATTTTTATAACAAAACCCCATACTTTTCATGATTAAATAGGTGAATGTAAATGTCCCGTTTTCAGTTCTAAGCCTCAAAAGAACTCCTGTTTCGATTTGTAATCATCTTTTCTTGGATATATATCTTGGTCTTTATCAAAAACGTCCATTAAACTGTCATTTTTTCAGATCGAAATATCAAAATTTTAATCTCGCGCTTCATGCTCGCATCTATTCTTCTTTTAGATACAAATCTTAATCATTGGTACAAAAAATGCTTAGAATATCAAGCTTTCAGGTCAGAAAATAAAGAAATTTCGGCTCACTCTTGGCACTCGTATACGTAGTGAGATATATATCTTCCTCAGGCACGCTTTTCCTGTCAGTATACTAAAAAAAAAAAATCAGCTCGCGCTTCGCGCTCGCATCAATTTGTTGGTGAGATATGTGTCTGTGTCTCATGAGTCATATATATATATATATATACATACATATATATGTGTGTGTGTGTGTATATATGTGTGTGTGTTAATGGGTGTTTTGTAAGATCCAGCGGCTTTGGAACATTAACGATTTTGCCCCCCAAATCTGAAAAATTGATCGACGCCCCTGCTATGTGGGTGTTTCATATAAAGCTGTTCATTGGATACGAATGACTTTACGCACGACTGGTGATCCTTTCTTTTGGTAAAGGGTATAAATTGGCGATGGTTTAGCGCGTAAAAAAAGGTTCACAAGCAAATCTTAAAGTCGCTCTTAACTTTCGAACAGCTTCATGAAACGGCCCCCTGGGCCTATAAGACTAAGACCAGACAGAGTGTACACAACTGCCTCCATGATCTTAAAACCATTATGATGAATATGATATCCTACAAAATGTACAGACCTCTCCGCTCCGGAACACTGTTCACAAACTTATTCACAGTTGGAATCTTCCAAACGGTGTATAAAGGGAGTTGTTGACGCAATGAACCATTGATTCAGGTGCACTTTGATGTCATTTATCTTTTGCCGAGCATAGGCTTCTTCAAGCCCCAAGTTACAAATTAACATAAAATCAGCACCCAAAACAGAAATCATATATTCCATAGTCAATATGAACTCGTTTGGAAAAAGTTCGAGGAATACATTTATGTTTCAGATCCTTCCAAATTACCTGCAGGCCAACATCAATTCTGTTTGAGCATTGCATACATAGTTCTCAACAAAAATGAAAAATAAATGACGAGAACAACATCCAGGTGGCATAATGAATTAGCACGTGATCAAACATTTAAAATAATTCAATATTTAATTTGGAAGTTACAAAACACGTTGACAAGGAAAACACTAACTAACACTAACTGATTCACCAATCAACTAATGCGAACGTAAGCACGGACAGCAAATGTTTTATATTGAGACCTTAAATATGGCAATCACTTTAAGTAATCATGAAAAAAGAAGCAAATGTCACTACATGAAATAAAAATAACTCGAATAGCGAGGAAATATATTTGGTGTACAGTATATTTATTTCAAAACGGGAGGTTTTAGTACAGCAAGATTATATACATGTATCTCGTTAAACAGCATATGCGAGCACCAGGAACAATAAAGACATAGGCCCTGAGCAAATAATGTTTCATAAAGTTATGAAAAATGCTTCTTATATAATATTACATAATTATGATAGAACATTTATAATGAACATAATTTCTCCTTTCCCACTACGTTTCTCTTCGTACATGTATCTCCCTCTTTTTCTCCTTTTCCCCGTTTTTTTTTTGTTTTTTGGGGGGGCATATGCCCCCCCCCCCGTAGTTACACCACTGCTCACCATCGTCATCTAATGCGAGCGCCATGCAAGCGCTTGCTGATTTTGTTAGAATTACACCTCACACATGAAACAAATTTTGTAGTCATTTTAATCATGAACATGATACATATCTGACTAATCAAATATTGCGAGCGCGAAGCGCGAGATGATTTTTTAATTCAGACCTGAAGAGGGGCATTCTAAGGCTTGTTTGTAGGAATTCACTAAGACCATACGAATTTCACTAACCAAATGATGTATGCGCGAAGCGCGAGCTGATTTTTTATATAAAGAGCAGACATCTCACCAGTCCACAAGCTAATGCGAACGTAAGAACGGATAGGAAATGTTTAATATTCAGACCTTAAAGGTGGCAATCATGAAATAGTCATGAAAAAAGCATATGTCACTTCATAACTGAAACAATAAAAACTCGAAATGCGAGGAAATATATTTGGTGTATATTGACTTAAGAACGGGATGTTTTAGTACAACACGATTATATATAACATTACTCAGACAATGCGAGCACCAGGTCTGTGATTAGCCCTCTCTACGCCCTAAGTCAAATATGTTGCATGAATTGATGAAAAAATATTTCTTATGTTAAATGATATGATAAGTATAATATAATATTACATAATATACAATCATTTCTTCTTCCCCATTACGTTTCTCTTCCTCTCTCCTTCTTTTTCTTCTTTTCCTTCTTTTTGGGGCCAGCCGATTGGGGGGCACGTGCCCCCCATGCCCCCGTAGTTACGCCACTGGGTACAGACCTCTTCGCTCCGTAACACTGTTCACAAACTTAGTTACAGTTTGAATCTTCCAAACGACGTATAAACTTATAAAGGGAGTTCAGTTGTTGACGCAAGGAATCATTGATTCAGGTGCATTTTGATGTCATTTATCTTTTGCCGAGCATAGGCTTCTTCAAGCCCCAAGTTAAAAATTAACATAAAATCAGCACCCAAAACAGAAATCATATATTCCATAGTCAATATGAACTCGTTTGGAAAAAGTTCGAGGAATATATTAATATTTCAGATCCTTCCAAATTACCTGCAGGCCAACATCAATTCTGTTTGAGCATTGCATACAAAGTTCTCAACAAAAATGAAAAATAAATGACGAGAGTAACATCCAGGTGGCATAATGAATTAGCACGTGATCAAATTTAAAATAATTAATATTTGATTTGGAAGTTACAAAACACGTTGACAAGGAAAACACGTTAGCTGTGAAGATCGACAGACTTTCAGCAAACATCTGAAATGTATTTGTAGGAAAATGGTGAGAGTGTTATTGCTTCTACCTTTTCCAATCAGAGTGTAGTCTTAACGTAAATGTACTATTATTTGTTTTTACTACATGTATACAATTGGATAGTGTGGCATATATTGTGGGATGTAAATCTTAAATGCAAGGGTAATATAAAGGGTAAATCAGTAGAAAAAGTTGAGAAAATAACAATCATGAGAAATCAGTGTTCAAAGAATTTATGCAATATTAAAAAGATGATACAAATACATATGTACCTTACGTTTTTGTATTTATTTTAAGAAAGTCTTATCCAGTTTATACAGCATTCCAATATTAATGGAGTTTATATTTGCACACTGAGCTGTTTTGCTGATAAAAATCACGATATGTGCATACAAAAAAAAGATTGACAGACTTGTACCAAAAAAAGGTAGTAGAAAATTTCGAGAAGTGATTCCGAATATATTTTGAAACAAGCGAAGAGGTAAGAAGCTTTTCCATGAAGTGGGGGCTGAAGCCATCGCGAAGATTACGATTGCGCGCGAAGCGCATATCACGGAGGCAAAGCACGGAGTCCCTTGCTGACGGGATCTACAGATATGTGATTATACATAGGCGGATCCAGGGGGACCGAGTGGCCCGCCCCCGACCCACCATTGCTGGAGCCAAAAAAGGGGGAAAGAGAGAAAAAAAGGGAAAAGTGAAAAGGAAAAAAAGAAGAGGAAAATAAGAGGAAGACGAGTGGATAAAAAAGGTCAAGGGAAGACTTGAAAAATAACAAAAAATCATTCATATCCCCCCAAAAAAATGGATCGCTCTTCGCGCTCGCATTGTCTGTTCGATGTATATATACTGCTCAATTACTGATGTGGAGCTTAACATACTAGTATCAAGTTTTGAATTCGATATACAAAACATATTTCAGCTCGGACATCGAGCTTTCATTATTTTGTTTGATTTATATATTTTTTTAATTGCTCTGTAAAATGTCCGTTTTATGGTGTGAATATCAACATTTTCAGCTTACGCTTCGCGCTCGCATTTTCACTGTAGGAAGATACCAAACACATCTTTTTCCATGATTTACAAAACATGAATTTTTTATGTATGATTTTTTTATTTCGCGCCTCGCGCTCGCATTACTAATTGTTTAGTTATATATTACCTATCCCGTTCATAATTATAATGAGTGCTTTGAATGTCCATTGTTTAGGTCGGAATGTCAAATATTTTTAGCTCGCGTTTCGCACTCAAATAATCGTTGAAATATGTACCGTCTTAATGCCACTAACTGCAAAAACTCCTAAACAGACCTCCCTTTTCGATCAGGTCGGAACGCATGTTAAAAATTTCTGTAATTATCTAGTTACATACGCATCTTGTTCAGGATCACGGGCGTAAATCCCGGGGGATGGGGGATACACCCCTCCCCCACTTTCCGGAGAGGGGGATGACATGTACAATCACCCCCCCCCCACACACACACACACATACTTTTCAAGATAGAAAAAACAAATCATCAAATGTTTAATTATATTGTTATTGTGTGGATTCATCTTTAAATGCAGTCAAATTGCTCATATTGGCCTAATTTTGCATTCTAAAAATGCAAAATTTCTCACGGTGTTACTCTGCTCCCTCGCTCAACTTACAAGTATTTGGCCGTGACAGATCTCTAGGTTTAAGCTTATTGCAAATGTTATATCCACTGCACCACGGGAGTTTAGTTATAATATGTCCATTTATGAATATGTGATTCCGATGTCTTTCAAATATGATTATAATTTTTAACATTAAAATTAAAACATCCTTTAAAGGTCAAGTCCACCCCAGAAAATTGTTGATTTTAATCGATAGAGAAAAATCAAACAAACATAACGCTGCAAATTTCATTGAAATCGGATGTACATGTAAATTAAGACAGTTATGACATTTTTAAGTTTCGCTTATTTTTTCACAATTAAATTTGAACAACTCAGTGATATGCAAATGAGAGAGTCGATGATGTCCATCACAAATTTTTACAAATTTGACAAAAAGGACCAACTTAACTTAACCATAAACTGTTAAAATAATGGTAATTCCACATGTTCAGGGAGAAATTGACAAGGAGGAGAAAATTAGAATATTTCATATAATAAAATACAAAAGAAATAGTGAGTTGGTGACGTCATCAGTCTGCCAATTTGCATACCGACCAGGATGTGCATATAACTGTTTTGTGAAATTAAGCAAAATTTTCAAATGTTACAACTTTCTTATTTTACATCCGATTTTGATGAAATTTTCAGTGTTTTGCTTGTTGGATTTTTCTCCTTTTTTACAAATCAACTTTTTGTTGGGGTGGACTTGTCCTTTAAATACACTTTCGTGAATATGGGAGGGATCATTTGGTATCTTTGTGGAGGTAGGGATCTTGTACGAAAAATATTTGGCCTACCGTATTCATAAGTATACGATGAGTATACTGATGACATTGATCAAATCATTGCCGCTAATCATGCTAATGAAACATTTGTCTTTGCCAGTTTATCCATTTATATAGGGGACTTTAAATCACATATTTCGTGAATAAATTTTGCTCGAAAATTTGTAATGTTGCATCGTCTCCCAATATATAATCTTAAAGATTATTCGAAATCTTTCATGTTCATACTAAGTATTCATCACTGTGATATTTCCACGTTTTCAGAAGTTTATATTGTGGCATGTGATGGCCTCTGATCAGTTCATATGGCACCCTTATTCCTGATAATTATGATCCTATTTTTTATATGAAACCATCCGCTGTGAGATATTACTCCGAGATGACTAGAAAAAGATTTTATCATGTTCTCTTTCCGTTTATTTTCATGATTTTGTATTATCACCAGAAAGCCAGGGTAACTATTCATTCACACAATATACAAGACAGCAAAAGCTTCAGAACTTTTGTTACGTCTGAGGCAAGAAAGCAATCTCCATACTTCATGTTAATATTAGGTCAATGTGCAAGCAACAATACTGAAGGCTATTTTTGATGAATGAATGATGAAATACCCCTGTTCATCCCGTTAATTGCGTGTTCTAATAATAAACCAGTTTTCATTGAAATCAAACAAGTTCACAATAGTCCACTGCAGATATAGGCGTCCAATATTATATTTCAAATTCTATATATATGCAAATGAATGTCACACTCATCAACCAGAGACATACCTATCCACGGAGGATTAGTCTACTACACTGGTGGCGCTGAGCATTGTCACAGCACCCCCAGTAACAATAGATAATCCTCCGTGGCCAGGTCCATGTCATCAACGCTCATTAGAAAATATGCTTCTTTAATGTTTGTAAGGGTGTGTCATTTGACATTTTTTTAATGAATATATACATGTATAAGAATTACGGGCCTTATCGTGAAATTTGTCACCTCTCTTCTTGTGTGTGTGTGCGCTCGTTGTGTACAAAGTCAATGGGAGTGGAAAGAAGTCACCGCCGTTGACGAAATAAACGGCAATGAATGGACTGGTGACATAAACCACGTTAATGCTGAATAATCATGGCATTATTAATTGGCGTTGGCTACAATTTTTTAATACCCAACTTTGATACTATAACTTCGCCAAACCGTCATGAATGATTGATTGATTTTATTTGTCAGATAAATATGAACAAGTACAAGAAAATATGAACAGAAGTGTATACCTTGACAGGATTGCCCATGAAAGCCGAAATGGCTTATTTCCAATGGGGGGTCCTTAAATCAGTGATCGAAGACAATGTACATCTATGAAAAACACCTATAGAAATCTACAAACTTCTTCAATTAAGTCTAGACCACTAAATTAACACGATGAATTGTAAAGCTTAATATATAAAAAGACAAAAACAATAAGTTTGCCATGAAAAACATTTACGTAGAAGAGATAATGAACATGATGAAATTAGCCTAGGGTTGTGCACGTTAAAACTGACTGGAATTTGGCCTGCTGATTGGCGTTGGTTACGAATTTTACCCAACTTTGATACTAACTTCGCCCAACCGTCATGGAGAAAAAAGTGAAAGGGTTGCACTTACCACTGTTCTACTTTGTAGCTGATTACATAAGTCAAACAGCAACGTTGACCCGACAATAGGCGTTGCCTACACGGAGAGCCAAGGCGGGGAATTCGCGTACATGGACTCCACCGCCTCCCTGGTACTACTAGTAAGAATATACCACTCTCGATGCCTGGTGCTTCCGCGTCCGATGGTGATCCAGAATAACAAGGTGCTCAAAATCTGGTTGTTTGGACAAAAAATTGTATATCTACATCGGAGGAAGATGAATGCTTCCTAATTAAAGACAATCGTACGAACTGACTTCATATCGGTCAGAATGACCCTTCCATGTAGTGTAATTTCAAGAAGTACGAGTGAGTGACCATCGGCCACCGTACGTTGAATGTAATTGATGGCGAGAGTTTCTCCAGACCCCGTTGTCGTTTTACAGACCTGAGGCAAAGCACATTTGCGACATTTATCTGATCATTTTAAAAGAAATTCTTTGGGTTTGATGAATGAACTAATGGTTCCTTCTACTCATTGATGGTTGATTATGATTATGGTTTTCATTCTGGGGTCTCAGTGAAGATAATTTTTAAAGTCTGCACGACGAGACTGTTGGACAAGGTCATAAAGGCTTTCTCCTCGCTTTGTTTCCACCTTTGCGCAGTTGATTTACAGAAGCAAACCGTTACGTAATAGGTAAGCAGACAGAATCGATTGAGGAAATGTTCTTGGCTTTCAGACCTGTTTTCTTTTCCGGATCACAGTGGGCAAGAACATGGACCTATCCATGGTCGGTGATACATGTATATCGTGCCATTGATTCAGAAACGAACATGGTTTACTATACATCTGACTCACTGCAGTGCCTCCAGGTTTTTTTCCAATTGGCCTTATGCCAATTTGTCCAATTGCACTGTAAAACTGTGGTGTTAAAACTGACACCAATAGAGGGGCACACCATGAGGTGTTAAAATAACACCCTAGAGATTGAACATAACACCAAAGAGTGTAAATGTAACAACCATAGGTGTTTTAATAACACGTATAGGTGTAAAACTAACACCACCAATTTAACACGGTGTAAAATAACTGGTGTGGTCCTCTATGTATACCGGTTAACACCAAAGTTTTTGCTGTGTGCCAACTCGTATTTTGCTCTACCGTCAGTTCGTCCACTATCCACATGTACGAACTGTCATCGTCCATTCACCATTTCGTCCCATTTCGTCTAATAGCCAATTATTTGCCCAATAGCGTTACTTAGGCCTATATGTCATTTGGTCTAATTGGACTTAGTTTCAATTAGGCGAAATGAATGAAAATGAAATGAATGAGATTGTGGATGATGTGAACACACATGAAACAATAAATAAATAAATAGATAAATAAATAATAGGCCAACTGGTAACGATACGAAATGGTCATAGACGAACTGATGATTAGATGATGATTTGGTTTGGCTTGTTGCTACATGTACAAAATGTACATGTACACAACTGAGCGCTACGTTAGAAAACCCCTATTTTGATGCTTATATAAAAAACTTCCTGAATGATAATACTGCTGATCTTAACTCGATCTTTGACCCAAACGACCCATGTGGGCAGCTTAATACTTCACAGTATTTTACAGAACAAAATTTTAAATCTTTCATTAACTCTAGCAGTCTTGAAGAGGATATTTTTCTTCTCCATCTTAATATTCGTAGTGCCAACAAAAATTTCTTGATAATAATCAGTTTCCCAAACACTCAGTCATTGGATTAACTGAAACGTGGTTTTCGGAAAATCCTTGTTCTCTTTATGCACTCTCTGATTTTAATCTAGTTGTTAATAACAGAACTCTTAGACCCGGTGGTGGTGTTGCACTTTATATACCCCAACAATACGAATATAATCTTATAAATAATATGACTTTATCCAATGATGCTTTAGAATCACTCTTTGTTGAAATCATTAACCCTAAAGGAAAAAATCTGATATTGGGAGTTTTATACCGACCTCCAAATTCGAATACTCAACATTTTCTGGAAACCCTCAAAGAGTTTTTACTCAATCCAGTTCTTAAAAATAAAGAATGCTTTTTTATGGGGGACTTCAACATCAATTTAATGAATTGCAACACTAACAATATTTCGCAAGAGTTCCTTGAAATGTTCTTGACTAATTCTTTCTTACCACTAATTACTAAACCAACGAGAGTAACTAGCACTTCTGCAACTATTATAGATAATATTTTTAGTAATGTAACTTACCCTGCCCCCATAGCTGGTATAGTCCTTAGCGATATTTCTGATCACTTTTCAATTTTTGCGAAGTTGTCTAAAAATAAACTTTTTAAGAATGAATCATAATACTTCCTATCGTAAAATAACCGATGATAACATTTCCCGTTTAATTAATGATTTAGACAATACAGACTGGTCGACCATTTTTGACTCCACAGACGTTGATGTAGCCTACGACTCTTTTATAACCAAATTAACGTCTTCTTTAGATACCCATGTTCCTATTATTACCAACCGAAAATCAAATTATAAAAAAATCCCAATACATCCCTGGATTACTAAATCTCTCTTACGATCTATTAACCGTAAAAATAACCTCTATTATAAATACATCTCTAAACCAAGCGAAAACTCTCGTTCTAAGTACACTTGTTATAAAAACACCCTTACCACATTATTACGTATCGCCAAAAGGGAATACTACACTTCTCAATTAAACATCTACAAGAATGATATGAAAAATACATGGAAGATTATCAATAATGTACTGAACAAAAAGAAAAAAAGCTCTACAATCACAAAAATAAAGTCAAACAATACTATCACAGACGACAGTAGCATAATCACGGGAGAGTTCAATTTGTATTTTTCAAATGTTGGCAACAACTTGGCTAAAAATATACCTCGAGCTAACAAATCATTTTCCGATTTCCTCGATGACCCTAACCCAAATTCTATGTTTTTTAATCCTACTAATCCAATGGAAATAATAAATATAGTTCGCAATCTACAGAATAAGAAAAGTCCGGGGTACGATGGCATACCTAACTTTCTACTAAAAAAAATTATTGCAGCCATCGTTGACCCATTGGTACATATCTTTAACACCTCTCTTAGCACTGGACGGGTCCCAAATAAAATGAAAATCTTCAAAGTCATCCCACTGTTCAAAAAGGGTGATAGCCAACTCGTTTCCAGCTATGACTATCGTCCGATATCCTTACTAACCTCATTATCTAAAATTCTCGAAAAACTTGTCCATACCAGAACAAGTGCTTTTTTCAAATTACACAACATTTTTTCAAACTCCCAATTTGGATTCCGTGAAAACCATAGTACTTCCCATGCAATTTTTCATTTATTAAAGGTCACCATTCCATCGATAATAGTTGTCATACTGTTGGTATTTTCCTGGACTTCTCCAAGGCCTTCGACACTTAAAAACCATGAAATCTTCTTCATAAACTACGTCATTATGGAGTTAGAGGGAAGGCCTTGGAGTGGTTCAGGAGCTACCTCACTGACAGGACCCAATTTGTATCAGTTAATAATAGCATTTCATCTACTCTTCCAATTACGTGCGGTGTCCCCCAGGGTAGCCTACTAGGCCCACTTCTTTTTATTACTTATATCAATGATATTAAAAATACATCAGATTTGCTTTCATTTATACTTTTTGCTGACGACTCCAATATTTTTTTTCCCATGATGATATTAATCAACTCGTTAGAATCGTAAATTCTGAACTAACAAATGTTACAGATTGGATCAAGGCCAACAAACTTTCACTTAATCACCAGAAGACAAACTACATGCTTTTTAGCAATAAAATTAATACTCTACCAGACAGTATTTTCTTCGATAATTTTGTTCTTAATAATGTTTCCACTACCAGATTCTTGGGTGTCCTTATTGACAACAAATTATCTTGGAAGCCTCATATTGATAGTATATGTAAAACAATTTCCAGAAACATTGGAATTATTAATAAACTAAATTTTTTCTCCCTTCTCGAACTTTGTTAACATTATACTACACCCTTATTCTACCATATATTAATTACGGAATAATTGCCTGGGATGTGCAATACAAACACAACTAAATAGAATACTACTTCTCCAGAAAAAAGCTCTAAGAATAATTTTTCAAACACACTTTAGATCACATACTGATACCTTATTTTTTGAAAACAACATTCTCAAAGTAAGTGACATATATCTCTTTGAACTTAGCCAATTTATGTTCAAATTAAGCAAGGAGGATCTCCCCACTATTTTCTCAAATATGTTCCAAAAAAAATGCATCAGTACACTGCTACCCAACACGGCAACGACAATATTATCACCTTCCTTTAACAAGAACTTTATTTGCAAAGAATTCATTTGTCTTCTCTGGGCCTGCCTTCTGGAACTCTCTGCCTCAAGATTTTAAAGAATCCCCTAATATACATATTTTTAAACGCAAACTGAAAAAAATGTTAATTTTGCAATACTCGTTGCAAGCAGGTCATGCTGAATAACTGTTTTTTTTTTTTCTTTCTTTATATTCTCGGCGTTAATGTATATGTGTATTGTATGCTTTCATATTATATACATATACATGTATAATTTGTTATTGCTTTTTTCTTTTTAAAATCGTAATTAGCCAAAGTACCTGCTCCTGCTGCCCGCTTTCTTTCTACGTCATGTGCACTGCACTTCTCTATCCCTCCCCTCTTCTTCCCCTAACCCCCCCCCTTCCACCTTAATGCTGTTTGTATTTATTTGTAAACAAAAGCTCTACATATCATTACGACTCAGTGTTTTTTGTGTGTAATGAAACTAAGTTTATTTAGGGTCTTGCCTTTTGTACAAGCTTGGCTTTTTTCGGCAAGACCCTCCGTTTTACTTTCAAATACAAATGTCATATTAGGTTTTTTTTTATTTGTTAAATCATGTTCCTTAAGTCTAAGATTATGTTATATATATCTATTATGTTTTGCAGTATTTTCGACCTTATCATGTTATATTTATCATTCTTATGTTGTGAAACGGAAATCAATAAAATCAAATCAAATCAAATCAAAATGATGATGCTACAAAATATTAAGATTAAATATATTTAGAAACGAATGGATCACTCTAGTCAAATGGTGGCTCTGTTCTTCCTAGAGGTGCAAATTTTGATTGGACCAAATACATGGTTGTTAGAATTAGACGAAATGTTGATGGACGGAATGCTATCAAACGAAATGAAGATGACCGTGTGGTGAGTGGATGAGTTGGCAGTATACGAATTTTGCAATTTAAGGTAAGTCCGTCCCAGAACATTGTTGATTTGAATTGATAGAGAAAAATCAAACAAGAATATAACGCTGAAAATTTAATATTAAGAAAGTGATGACATTTAAGTTTTGCTTATTTTTCACAAAACAGTTATATGAAAAAATAATTTATATGCAAATGAGAGAGACAATGATGTCCCTCACTCGTTATTTTGTTTTTATTGTTTGAATTATACAATATTCTATTTTTTTACAGATGTGACAATGAGGACCGTCCTGATAATGTTAATTCCACATGTTGGGAGAAAAAATTTTGTTTCACTTGAAAATGAGGAGAAAATTAAAATATTCCATATTTCTTATTATGAAATATGAAATAAATAGTGAGTGGGTGACGTCATCAGTCTTCTCATTTGCACATCGACCAAGATGTGCATATAACTGTTTGGTGAATACTAGGCGAATCGTCATGACTTTCTTATTTTACACCCGTTTGTGATGAAATTGTCAATATCATGCTTGTTGGATTTTTTTATTAAAATCACCTTTTCGTTGGAATGGACCTGTACTTTACCTGCCTTTAAAGCGAAAGTGGAATAAATTGTTAAAGTTTGGCCTGATTGGACACTCGTTATTCCAAACTTTTAGGCACATATCAATTATCATTATCATTTTAAAATAACTTTTTTACACAATGGATGTCCCGATGTAACAACCGTCTTTTAAATCACCAGGACTGGCATTCATTTGAAATGATTGCCATCTCCATGCATCTATATTAAAAAATGAGGGCAAATCATGAACGTTTTCGGATGAGCACTGGCGTATAATGCCCGGGGAAGCCCCCACCCCTCCTCCACATACACACATCTCGGAGAGTCTGGAATGGCTTATACAAACACACCCCCCCCCCCCCACGCACACAAACGATTTAAGAAAGCCACATTGGTCACCAATCTTTAAATAAATAATGTTATTGAATATGTGTGAGTTCCGTTATAGACACTTTTTGTCCCAATTTTCCCCCCATTCTTCAGGCATATCAGGGAAAGGTAAAAAAAACACATTACATTCTAATTTTAATTTCTTAACACATGTAGTTGTTTATCATTATACTTCAAGTCATCCAAGTGTTTTCAATAATATGATTTATGAATGTAGTCAATAATGATAATTATGTTTTTTTCTGACTAGGCTTTACTATCTGATGATAGCATAACTTTGTTTATTTGAATGCATTTACATTTCATATTGTGACTGACGTTATAATGTATGGAAACAAACACTCTTGATTGTTATATTCTTTGTTTTAATAAGTAATGCATTTGAACATTTATTGTCATTTTATACCGATTTTATTTCTTGTATATTTGTAAATCCCGACTAGTGAGGAGAGCTTCAGAAAATATTTTTTCTTTAGTCATCCCCAGGCACTCGTCGGTGGTAATTTCTTCACCTTCAATTCTACATATTCTTGTTGTCTTTTGCCTGGAAATAAAATAAATCAAAACTTGAAGATATAATTAGTAACTGTGACGTTTAACCGCATAATATTATGCCGTTAAAATGATAACAAACAATCGCGGCATCTTATCTAAATGAAATAAAATAGTATGGAATCATGTTTTGTTTAAATGCTTTTCTTCTTATATTTCAATCATTTTTTGGGGGGAGGGGGTGTAGGAGGGACTTTTAACGTTAATTATACCGATATATATGGATCATGACTTGTATAGTAAAACGATTTTAGTGTGTCCCTGGGAAAAGCACATAGGTCAATGACATATTCATTTCTATTTCAAACCAATTTAATCCTAGAAACATCATTAGGAGGGGAGTAGGGTAGGGGACAGGTATTGATCCATCTATGATTTTTTTTTCAAGCTTTAAAATATTAGATTAAAAAAGAGAAATCAGAGGGCGCCGGTATGTGGCGACTCTCAGCGGTAATTTTTCCTCTCGCATTTATCGCAATTTTGTGTATCGTCTTCATGTGTTTTGTGATTGTCAGAAAGATTGTCATAAATATACCGCCAAAATGCAATTAGAAATAACAGAGACTACATAAAATTGGTGAAATAATATTGTAGATATACAGTGCGTCCCACAAAAAACGAAACCAAGATTTAGCGATGATTTATCATAACTTAATCATAAATACAATAGACAAATGACCTACCAATGTAAAGCTTAGGATCTCCTCTTTCATCTGATATTACTTAGACTATTCCTCATTCACGCATGAGTGAGCAAAAACAATTTGAAGAAAGGATACCAAAAACTCATTTGGCGGGGGGTATCTGAATTTCAAAAAGAAAATCACCTGCCTAAAAAGTTCAATATCTGCTCTTTTATTTGATACCTTAATCACAAAAATGGTCAAGAAGTAAAAAAGTTATGATCCCTCCAAAAAATGCTTGTATTTCCATAATTTCATTAAATAAACGTGTTTTTACTGGTTTCCACAGAAGCTATCGCACGGTAACAAAAGACTTAATGCATGGCTGATCGTCAACAAAACGGAGTGTCGAGTGAGTTTGAACGCTAGCCTGTAAAACCTCTTCATTTTATGAAATTATTGAAATTTAAGCCTTATTTCAAATAACCAGAACTTTGTTATTTCTTGATCATTTTCTGTGACTGAGGTATCAAATTAAGAGCAAATATTGAACTTTCTAAAATTTTGGTTTCTTTTATGAAACCCAAATACAGCCCGCCAAGTGACTTTTTGGCATCCCCTCTTCATATTGTTTTTGCTCACTCATGGGTGAATAAGAAATAATCTAAGTAATTTCAGATGAAAGAGGAGATTCTAAGCTTTACAATGGTAGGTCATTTGTCTATTGTATTTGTGATGAAGTTATGATAAATCTCGGTTTCGTTTTTTGTGGGACGCACTGTATAGTATTCAAGGGGTACTCCGGATGAATATATTTATATCTCATAGAATGCAATTCACCGAACCAATTGCTGAAAAGTTCCTCAAAATCTGACAAAAATAACGAAATTACTGAATTTCAAAGTCTAGCAATATTTTGTTAAAACAGTTATATGCACATCGTCATGCATATTCATTTGGTAGGCTGATGATGTCACATCGTCACTTATCGTTATTACATGAAATCATTATTATTTCATTTTCTGATACGAGTGTGATGTCTCCCTTGTGATAAAAAAGTTGCAGCAAAGATATATAATGCATTAAATCACTTGTCAATCCAACTTTTTCATAGTTCTTGGAGGAAAAGAAATGATAAACCTAGATAAATAAATTTCTTATAATCAAATACAAATTAAAGAACAAGTGAGATATTACATCATCAGTTTGCTCACTGAATATTCATGAAAACATGAACTGAACTGTTTCTTTGTTATTCCTTGTCCGATTTTAATCAAATTTTTAGTGTTTTGTCTGATATTTCTTTCACTGGCGTAAATCCGTGTTGATGGGTGGGGGGATGACTGAAATATTTTGGCATTTTTTTGCAATCATGTTTTTAGATATGCAAGGAATTGTCATTGATATGTCCACACTGGCGTTCCGTGGGTCACGGCATTGTGGGGCACCAGCAAATTTTTTTAATCACTGAGTGAGCGCGCGAAGCGCGAGCTGATTTTTTTATATTCACACCTAAAAAGGGACATTATAATCAAATTTATGTAATCATGATAGGTACCTGTCTTGCTAAACAATGCGAGCGCGAAGCGCGAGCTGAAATTTTTCGTATATTTTGACCACAAACAGCGAGATTTTAAGGAATATATTTTAGGAATCCATTAAGAGTATGCATATCTCACCATAGTCATCTAATGCGAGTGCCAAGCGCTTGCTGATTTTATTAGAATTACATCTGAACACATGAAACACTCTTTGTAGTCATTGCAATCATGATTATCATACGCATCTCACCAATCAAATATTGCAAGCGCGAGCTGAAAATTTAGATAATTCAGACCTGAAGTGGGGCATTCTAAGGTTTCTTTGTAGGAATTAACTAGGACCATATAGGTATTTCATTAACCAAATGATGCGAGCGCGAAGTGCGAGCTGAAAATTTTTCATATTCAGATCAGAAGAAGGGACATTTTAAGGACTGATTTTAGGAATTCACGAAGAGCAGACATATCTCACCAATCCACAATAATGCGAACGTAATCACGGACAGGAAATGTTTTTTTTTTACGGAGACCTTAACATGGGGCAATCATTTTTTGAGTCATGAAAAGAAGCATATGTCAATATATGATAACTCAAGTGCTAGAAAATATATTTGGTTTATATTGACTTGAAAACGTGATGTTTTAGTACAACAGGATTATATATCTTGTTAAACAGACAATGCGAGCACCAGGAACAATAACGTAGGCCCTGGGCAAGTTATGTCTCATAAAGTTATGATAAAAATGATTTTACCCCATGATGGTTTAATGGTTTTATTAGAGATTACATTCAAAATGTTTTGACATTCCATCTTAATCCCTCCCCCTAAACCCCAACATTGATGAATTGGAAGAAACGGGGGTTTCTCTTCAATGTTATAAGGACAAAAGTATTTCGTTTGCAAATGGTGAACTGGCTCTTTATTTGCATTTTATGATCCAATGATATTGTTTAATTTGTTAAGCGGTACTTTAGGAAGAATTTTCACCAACAAAACAAATATCTCTTGTGATTTTTTTCATTTCTTCCGTAAAAACCGGGGGATGTTTGTACAGGCCATCTCCCCCCTCCTCGAAAAGTGGGGGAGATATATCCCCCCCCCCCCGTGATTTACGCCAGTGATTCTTTATTTGTTCATATCATATTATTTTCAGCCTGGAGTACCCCTTTGAACCCGTGCCCGAAATGTAATACGGTTGATGCCTGTTTAAAAGAAAAAAAAACAAGAAATGAATGTTGTATTGCCTCCAACATGTCCAACCAAATACCTCGTTAATCCCTTATCATTCTTTTTTTTCAACATGTTTTTATTAAGGATTTCATTCAAATGAAAACTGCAGATATAAATACCAAAAAATACAAATATTCATTTCATATCAACAAGGATATGTTAAAAAATACATATATATTTACCAAGAACTAAAGCAAATAAGGACGGAATGAATCTCCTTAAAATTATACTTTTATATCTGAAAAAAAAAATTACTTAACTGAGCCCCCAACCTCATATGTATTTTAATAATAATTAATATTAAATGGCTAAATGATTTGCAGGAAAGCAGAAATCAACCTAAATGTATTATCATTTCATCCCATTTTAAAATCCCCCATCGTTTTCACACACTTACACACACACACACATCCTTCCTTCCGGTCCTTTTCTTTCGTCTCTTTCTCTCTCCCTGTCTTGCACACCCCACACACACACCCCTACACACACATGATAAGGACAACCCATTTCCCCTCCCACTCTCTCATTCACAATACCTACCCCCCCCCCCCCCCCTCTCTCTCTCTCTCCCTCTCTCAACCAATTCTTGAGCACGATGATACCATAACAGAACATCCGAAGCAGAAAAAGTAAAGCAAGTAATCGATTGCAATTCATAACCAGGTACACGGATATTAAATTATTTACTTTATCATTTATTATGAAATATACTTTGAGGATTTGTGGAAAATGAATATATCAATAAATAGATAAATAATTAAACATATATAAAAGCATCTCTTACATGTTTGATCAGTCGAGACCGATTGTCAACCATCATCGGTGAAAATTTAGGGAACTCGTATGGCAGGATAAATACCCAAAACAGAACAGTAGAAATCAAATGTCTCAGAGTTATTCTGAAGGTGGAGTAAAAATGATAGACATAAATCTGCATTGCCAGTCATTGAAAATTTCTTGGATGAAAAAAATGATAAACGGTTCCATTGACGGTAATATTATTTGTCTTCTTCAGTCTTTTTTGCATAAAACTCAAAACTTGGATCTTTATATGGGAAATAGCTATTTTTTAGACTGGCACGCGAAAAAATCCTTTTTGGAAAGAAATGTTCTTAGCGTATAGCACACTGTTATCTATGCACTGTAATGATATACCTTGCCAACCCTTATGGAACAATGATTTTATAAAAATAGGTAATAGCTCAATTCACAGTAGATCTCTAAATAATAGGGGTGTTCGTTTTGTTAATGATATTTTAGATGTACATGGCAATTTCCTCTCTTTGAATGACCTTCAGGAAAAATACAATGTTCAAATGAATTTTCTTTTTTACCGTGGATTATGTGATGCTATAAGAGACGGTTTTAGCAATGGCACACACTTTAGCAAGTTCCAAGAACCTATTATCCCTGATACAATAGCACTTGTTATGAAATATAATAAAGGTTGTTCACACATCTATACGATTCTTAAAAAGAAAAGAAAAGTGGAGTGTAAAAATTTTCTTAAGTGGAAGTGTATATTCGATATGAATGACAAGCAATGACAGTCGTATTGCTCTATTGGATTCAGTTGTACTACCGATGTGAATTTACGTTGGTTTCAGTTCAAAATAATGCAACGCATTTTATATACAAATGAAATATTGTTTAAAATTAATTTAGCTCAACAAAAAGAATGTACTTTTTGTAATGTACACCGTGAAACAGTCACTCATCTACTTTGTGAATGTACATGTATTAAACATTAGACAGGTTTGAGCAATGGATATTTCTTAAAACTGGAAATAGAATATTGTTCTCTAATAAAGAAAAATTATTTGGTTTAAGAGGTTCAAGTAATTATGCATTAAATTGTTCATTTATAGTGATACGGCTGATGATTTACACTTCCAGAGTAAAACATCAATTACCTGTTTTTGATAATATCAAATTTGCACTTAAGAATTATTTCAAGAATGAAAAATATATCGCAGAGTCAAATTGTAAAATGGTAAAGTTTACAAAGAAATTAATTAATTTGATTTGTCATTGAAAAGATATCTTGTTATGTTTGAATAATAATAAAATCCCTGTGGAGGGGAAACAAATTGAAAAAAAAAAACAGAACACATTTCACAAATCGAATTCAATAAACCAATGGAATGCAGATGGAGACAGAAAGGGCATTTCACACGGTGGCTCGGTGGTAGAGCGTCCGCCTCATGAAGGAAGGTCGTGGGCCGGGTTCCATCCCCGGCCGAGTCATATCAAAAGATTTGTAAAGTGGGACCTTCTGCCTTCTTGTCAGACGCTCGACGTATAATGTTAAACATTTTTAAACAATGATGTTTACTATAGGAATCGTATAATAGTAGTTTAAACAATTTAAACAAGTGTTTAAAATCTTAAACAACAAAGTTTAATTCTAAAATTAAATTCTCAATAAATAGAGCAGCTACTGTACGATTCATACAGTAAACAACGTTGTTTAAACATTTTAAAGAGTGTTTTTACTGTGTATAGGGCCTGCTGGAAGAACAGCTTACAGCTGAGAGTGGCTTCCCTGGGGTAAATAAGAGTTGTTGCTGTTATTATGGTATTATTATCATTATTATTATTATTATCACTTCAATAGCTCCCATATAGCCCAGTCCTTTTAGGGTTAAGATTTTTTTATCGATTGCCCCAACAAGTGTTCACTATGTTCACTGACTCTAAATGACACACACAAGGACTGCTGGTCATAAAGATAAAAGTTTACTATTCATTATCATCATTATTCACAGGCGCGGATCCAGGGGGGCACCGGGGCACGCCCCCTCCCCCTTGAGAAGCAAAATTAAAATTTGGAATGTAAAAATGCCACCTCTTTTGAAATTGAAGACCTTTTTTTTGGGGGGGGTCAAATATCCTTAATTTGTGGTTGAAAAACTTTTTTTTTGGGGGGGGGGCTTGTCAAAAATTTCCTCCGAAATATTTGCCCCCCGCCTTTGGAGAATCCTGGATCCGCCCCTGATTATTCAGAATGGCTTTAAGTCATATATATTCGAATAAGTGAGACGCTAATCATAACACAGAAAGGGGACCATATCGCTCGTGATAATCAAAGAAAAGAGTCGGGAATCGAAAAGAAGTGTCACTATTCATAATAATAAAATCTTATCCGACTTACGACCCTCTTCTCTTTTTATGACAAGTGACCCTCTTGCCCTACAGTGTATTATGAATAGTGGTACTCCTTACGGTTACTGACCATTACAAGTACGGATATACAGTTTCCAATTTTGGCACGAGTAGGTCTAAAATAAGTAGTACATCATCTTACAATGAAAGAGACAAAGGTGTTAATTTAAACCTTACCAGCGATGATATACAATTCATCGTATTCATATCAATAAATTAATATATAACAAAGTATACGACTTCAAAATATAGTGGGATATTGCTTTGTTTTTCTTCCTCTTTAGTTGAGCAGTTTATTTCTAATCTGTCTCTTTATTTTCACGGTTGATCATCTTTTCTCCTTGAGTCGTTTCATCAAATTCGGATGCGCGGTTAAGTTTGTGATTCGGCGACCTGGAATAGAAAGGGCGACCTTCTTTCTACTATTGGACCGGTTTGGACGCGTAGGAAGATGAATGTCCCTATGAATGTGATTGCTAATAGACTTACCGGCTTTCAAGAGAGCTCTATTGACCATACCTGTCCGAATCAAACTGGTAAAAGCTGAATCGTCCCGAAGCATATCTTTACAGAAGTTCGATGAGTCTGACTTCAAGACAAACTTTTCAACTCGCTTATCTTTCCGATTCCTCTCGCCCGCGCTGACACATTCCTCGCTTGTCTTCTGTTCCAAGCTGTGAAAATAATCCACATCTTTCTGAAAGTCTGGTCCGTAATCGTTCACCTTTTCCCAGAAAGTTTGATTGAAATGCTCATACAGCATGGCGTCCCCAGCGCTCCAATCAAGGATGTCCTCCGCTAAGTCCTCAGACACTTTATACCGATGGGTTTTACTTCTAATCCCGTGTGATAAATACAGAATATCCTTGAAGTCCCAACAAAAAAGTTTGCGTAGAATTACCAGAGACTCGTCGAAATACTCGTTGATCAACATAAAATCAATTTCTTTGGAAAGCTGCTTGATCTTCTCTTGGATTTTATCTTTATTCTCGTCAAATTCATGATCAAATCCAAGGTCGAACAATTGACCATTCCGAATTTTCCGCCATGAGCTAGCCTTTCGCTCGTAGTATCTTCTTGGATCTAACATGAATGTTCTAAAAGGGTTCGAACCGGGGATCTTTAGATGATACCCCACCTCAAAGTAACCGAACACAGATTCGAGTTGTGTGACCGGGTGTCGGATAATCGAAATATATTTGGCCCTAGGCACTACCCGATCCATTTCTGGACGGTTGTATCGAGCATGATTGACAAGCATGTCGAAATCTTGTCTAGTCCTGTATGGAATCTGAAAAATCATCGAAGCTTCGAAAAGTTTCACATCACATATAATATGGCCACTCTTTTTCGTCGCAAAGCTCAAGTTCCGCGAGTAGCCATATCTCTCCAGTATAGATACCAGTGTCGTAGAGCCGGTTTTATGCGTCTTGATGTACACTATCCGATTAACTGGAGTTTGGCATGTTGTAGAATTGACCGCAGGCAAACTGGAAGGAGGCGAACTGGTAGGAAACTTCTTTTTAACTTTGTTCTGGATCGAAGATGCTAAAAGTCTGCTAAACGATATATTGGAAATCAATCCATTTGTCCTGTACCCTGTGGAATCGATCATCCTATACAAAGGTTGACTGTGAGAATAAAAAGAAAACATAGACAATAACAAAATAAAATTAATGACAATAGCTATTTTTATATAGCGCTTTTCCCATAGTCGCCCTTCTCCACTCCCCGGGGAACATTCCCAAAAAAGAGTTCCAAGACTTAATTGCTGGGCATACTAAATAGGCTTTCGCATATCCTTCCGGGTACCCATTTAGCACCTGGGTCGAGAGTGGTAGAGTGTGAATTAACGCCTTGCCAAAGGACGCTAGACCGCGGTGGGATTCGAACACACGACCCTCTGTTTTCAAGGCGAGAGTCAGAACCACTACATCACGGATCTTCCACTCTTCCAAAGACCATATTGGCTATAGTAGCACTACTATACTATCGTACACATATCATGCTTATTAACAGGAGATTAAATGTATAACTACAATATTGTCAAAGTCAGTAGTAGTATCAATTGTTTTGATCATCTCAAAAATATCATTTTAAATAGCTTCATTAATCTTATAGTATGAATTAGTTCCTCTTTAATAATAATGGGTATTTAGAGGCGCTAAAAACAAAAAGTACCATAGCACGTACAAAGTAGGAATAACAATTTAACATTTGCAATAATTACTACAATATCCAAGATAAAATGGGAAATATTAATTATTGAGGAAAAGGGTATGACTTTGTGGCATATTTTCTGCTCCCTTTACTTTGTTGTGCCACACAAACAGTCACGACACTTAATAAGCCGAAATACATACTTATGTGCAAATATGATATTTCGAAAAAAAAATTGAATGATTCGATGGCCCGCTAAGAAGTCGCAAAACTTTGGAGCAGCCCACATCATGCATATAAAACCTTATGATTAGATTATGCTATATTATAATTAAAAAAAAACATTGTTTTTACATATTTTATGTGTTTTATTTTTTTTCAATTGCACTGCAAACAGTTGTATGCACGACAGGAAATAGATCTGTATTACCTTTTGGGATCGTTGTTGCTATTCATCAGGAAATATTGGTGTAGGAAAGAGAGGTAAAGACACGCAAACATGACAGTGAAGATGGCGGCTAGGTTCCTGTACCTGGAGAAGGACATGCTGACGGAATCTTGGGAGACTTCCTGACTTTGGCATGGTCTCAAACGCAATGGTTCTGTTGAAGAGATATATCATATAAAAATATAAACATCTTTCTTAAAATGGACATCATCCACACCGGCCGTCCTGCATTCGTATCAAAAGAGTCATACTACGTTCATAACCATCAGGCATCTATGATGAATATATTTGGCATTAAAGACTTTCCGGGAATTTCCCCGTGTTTTCCTACTATACATGTATGAGTTCCCGGTATTTCCAAGTTTTTTCCAAGCTCTGCCGGAAAATTCACGACTTGTGAGCCTCTGGCACTATATTCCCGAGGAATTCGATGAAGTTCCTGCGTTCAAAATGTCACTATATGCAGTACAGGCATATGCCTTCTCTCAATAAAGAGGCTTTGTAATTTTGTCAATAGCACGTACGCGATCAATAATTCTTAGGTTAATCACCACATTGAAAGGTGTGGACACCTTGGTATAGTAACTGTCCAAATCGGAGGTATATAAGGTCACCACCACACTCTCATTCATTCATTCATTCATTCATTCAAATATTAAAGCATTTTTTTCTTCCATTTTCACAAAATATCTTCTTTTTTCAATGTGAAATATACACAATAATAAACGAATGTAAATACATAACCGATTTGTCAACAGAAAAAGGTGTAATTGAAATTGGAAATTTATGGCGGGATACGCCTTTAACACAAGCTCAATGCAATAAGGCCTATAGCCACAATACGAGAAGTAGAAGGGCTAGGAAAGGATGGAGTAAAGAAAGAGAAGGGAAATGATCGAGAGTGGCCCGGGAGTGAGCGGGGAAGTGGGCATGAATTAGTGATCAAAAGAGACGAATGTTGGTGTTCAAAAGGGATTTCAGCAACAATATCACACAATACATATAATCCAACATAAAAGATAAAAAAAATAAAACAGAAGCACGTAGAAAAATGTGGAAAAGAATATTCATCCATGGGATGACATTAGTCTGCTATGCAGACTCTGAGTGGCTCGTGAGGTGGGATCTGCTGGTTTGCGAAAGGGCGAGCGAAGCGAGCCATTTCAGCAGCCTCAGATGACCCAGTCTGCTATGCAGACTCGTTGAATCAACTGAGGTACACACACTGCAAATGTGGACTAGAATGACATAGGGTCTAATTATTTTCTTCACCATGACAACTAATTTCTTATATAATCACGACGATCATTACACATTTTAGGACAGCTCTTTACATTGCATGATATGTTACATTTTGTATGAGTATAACAATACAGACATGGTATAAAGACATGAATACACATTTGCGTGTGGGAGTATTTTCACACACTCTTACCTAATCGTTTATCTACATGTATATTCAACAATTAAAAAAGATTAATGCAATCGAACAAAGCCAACAAGGTGCCAAAAAATTAACCATTTTGTTTAATGAATCTATTCACGTGTTTGTTTATCATTTTGCTTATATCCTATGATAAAAGGACATTGCCAAGGCAGCAGCATAACAGAAAACTAGTAGGCCTGAGAGACAATCACAAATATATGCAGGGATTTATGTTGGAAGTTATTTTATTAATATTTAGCAATGGTTTGAAAACGATTGAAGGTCTGTATCTCTCCCCTCTATACATGATGAAAGATAGGGGGAAAACATCCATCATCAGAGGCTGAGGAACGAAGTTCAAAGGGGCACTTTTTTTTAAAAAGGATACTATTTTAAAGCAAGTAAAAAGATATCGAAATAATGCTTGCGTATTGCGCAGCCCCCCCTTAAAAAAATCGTTGGGGTTGCTGGAGCACCCCGCTTCACAAGGGCCATGTACAGTACATGTAATATTTTAATGATACCATTCTCAGTAGCTCATGTATCACCGGAGTTGTCCATCTTTATCCACCTCATTGTCCATCTCTATGTCCATCAGGAGCTTGACATACATGTAGAGGAACAGAAGATCCTGCGTCCAAGTCTGAACCTTATGTCTGTATGTACATGATGTATGTGTATGTATGGCTTCGCATGTGCGTATTATTTATGAATTAAGGTAGATCTAGACTACATTATGTTTGCTAATTTTACCCTTCCCTTCCTCGCTCTTTATTCTTCTTCTCCACATCTAACGAGTCCAAGGTTCAGTCAGGCTCTCCTCTAACCCAGGGACTCCGGCCCGCTAGCCGGAGCTCCCTGGGTTAGCTCTCCTCTTATGGGCTCCACTCTCATCTTCTCAAGGAAGGAGTTGTTTGATGTTATTCCTTGAACTTAGTTATACCCTCCACACTTTCATCCTCCTTCTCCTATTGTGTTCGCTTTCATGATGTAACCTAGAATCTACATCTATTCATAGATCTACAAGAGTCTAGATCTAAGTAACTTACAACATGCCTTACAAAATTTGCATTAGATATAGGCCTATTGGCCTAATTAATAGATCATCTCAGAGTTCTGCATTTATTGTTATTTTGTGGAATTGAAAGTAAACTTGAAATTTGATACTTGAAACACGAGTCACACCAGGATCTAGGGCCAAGGGCGGAAATCTCTCCACAGAGGCTTGAAAATTTGACAAGCAAAAAAAAGGGGGGTAGGCCTATATAGATCTATTACCAAAAAGGTTAGGCATCTCGTCCTAAATACATGTTTTATTTCGAATTTTAATGATGTATTTCTTTACATCATAAAAGACCAAAAATAATAGGGGGATTTTGATATTGTGTCCCCCTCCTATTTTGGGTAGGGGGGCGCCCCTCCCCTTGGATTTCCGTCCATGTATAACGTTAGGGCCTATGCTAGTCTTGTTCAAAAAGTGTGAATACGGGACGATCCCACGCAGTGCGCGTGCCGTTTTGAACAAGGAATATTCTACTGACGCAGAGAGAAGACTGTCCCTGAATTTAAATCTGTGAGCATCCTGGCCGGCCTACATGTAAGGCTAGCGATAAAATTGATCTGGAATACCGCCCGATTAGACGCTGTGCATTCTTGTATCGAAATTAGTGCCTCTAACAATAGGGTCTAGACCTAACTTAGAATTAGTCTAGATGTTGAGAAAAAGCACATTCGTTAGAAATGAACCAGCCACTCATTCATCATTCTATCTTAGTTTAAGTTAGGCCTAGATAAGCTAAAAGATAATAGGCCTAACTAGATTTAGATCTCTAACAATACTGAATTAGACTAGATCTATCATGAGATGATATTGATAGATCTAAGGTAAAGCCTTGCCCTTGGTCTAGACTTTAACGTAAAGACCAGTAGATTCTAGGTCAAGATCTAACTTAGAAGTAGCCTAGATCTGACGTTAGTACACTCCCATGCTCTGGCATCACACAGTGACACATTCGCTTCCAATCTTATTCCGGTCCTCTAGCTAGCTAGCTCTTCGTTCTTCCGCCTCATGACGTCACGTCACTGTCTGACTCTGAGACTGAGTCTGACACTGGCCTGAACAATCTAACAAAATTTAGTCTCATAAAATAACTCTTAAATTAAAATCCACTTACGATACGATGTCACGACCCTCGCACTAACTATCTGCCGCTCGCCGCCGACCTCTCCAAGAATTAATGGCGGATCCGCGCGATCGAAGGATATAAGCCTAAAAAAAGCCTGGCTGGGGCGCGGCCGGGCCCGGGGATCTACGGTATACTGAACACTACTAAAACTGGAACACCGGCACCGGCCGTACGTACGTACGAACCGGGCGCGGCCGCGCGCGCCGCACCGCAACGCGCCGCGCGCCGCGTACCGGTCATAGAGCTATAGTATATTCATAGAGATATATACATAATCTATACATCTCTATGAGTATATTATTGTCAATAACATCTCTATGGTACCGGTACCGTACGTATATATATACGTACCGTCGTCGATCGATGGACCAGCTTTTGTGTCACGACTATGCCAAGCCAAATGCAATGTACAAAGTCGATAAACACTGTTAATCGCGATACCCCTCGATACACTGTTTATATCATTACCAGTAGTCGATAAACAGGGGATAAACATTGGTTATCACCGACATGGGCGTCAATCCAAACTTGAGCATGGGGGGGGGGACACAATCAGTGGCGTAGCTAGGATTTTTTTTTCCTGGGGGGCACTGGGGTCCTTGCTTTTTCAGGGGGGGGGGGTGGGCACCGGCCATTTTTTCCGGTGTGTGTGTTAATGTCACAAGGGCGGATCCGTATTTCGCCAATAGGGGACGGGGCCCAAAATCAACTTCACCTGTATTTTCCCCGATCATTCACTACTTAGTTTTATTTTTATAAAACAACATAAACATTAAATAATCTCATAAGCTTTATAAAAATTGCGAGCGCGAAGCGCGAGCGATTTTTTTTTTTTTACTTTCATGTATTTTGTCCTGAAAATTTAATATTTTGGGCAATGTTATGTGTGATCCTGAACAAGATTCGTAGTAACTAGATGGGTAATGCGAACGCTAAGCACGAGCAGAAATTTGTATGAACTGTTCAAGCATTATCGAAAAGGGAACTGTTAAGGACTGCTTACAGTTACCCACGAAAACGGTATACATTTCAATAATGTGAGCGCGAAGCGCGAGCAAATTTTTTTCCGACCTAAAAAATTGTAATTCTAAGCACTTTTGTATTAATAAATGGTATAGGTATGATGCGAGCGCGAAGCACGAGAGGAAGAAAATTGAGATTTTGGAACTAAAAGCAGGACACTCTGGCATCATCATTAATGCGATCGTGAAGCGTGAGCAAACAATTATTGATATTTTGATGTGAAACTGGATAATTTAAGTACATCAAAGAACATGCAGAATATCGCGCATGCTTTCAATTTAGACCTAGAATTTGACATTCTGAATATATTTGTTTAGTGGAACATTATGGAATACACGTAGATAATATGAACTTAGAAAATCAAACAATGTGACCTAAAATGCTGATATGTAGACCATAAAACTGACATTTTACTGAGCACTTCAATTTGTAAATGAAAAAAAAATAATGAAAGCTCGATGTCCGAGCTAAAATATGTTTTGTATGTTGACTTCAAAACTTGCTCCATATCAGCCTAATGAGCAAGGTATGAATATCATCGAACAGGCAATCCTGGCGCGAAGCGCAAGCAAACAATTTATATAGTAATTGAAGGATTTTTTTTGCAAGTCTTCCCCTCACATTATTTCATTCACTCGTCTTTCTCCTCTTATTTTCTTCTTTTTTTCTTCTTTCTTCTTCTTTTATTTTTTTTATTTCTTCTTTCTCCCTTTTTGGGGGGCTCTGCCAATATTTTTCTGGGGGGCACACTAAATCTCAGGGGGGAGCAAGTGTCCCCCCCCCCCCCCCCCCCTCCTGTAGCTACGCCACTGGACACAATAGCAACATTCAAGCATGTCACTTTTATAGGTATAATTTTAAAGTTTATACCATGACATATTGCTGAAGCCCGTCTTTTTTCTCCCTCTCTCCACGCATCCCCCCTTCCCTCTCTCTCTAGCTCTCTCTATCCCACCACACACACAAACACACCCACCCACACACAACCTCTGAAAATGAAATTTTTGAACATACCAAAACTTTTTATTTTACATCCAATATTGAGGAAATTTTCAGTTTTATTCTTCTTTTTTCTCTGTTTCTCTCTCTCTTTCTTCAAATTAACTTTTGTTGGAGTGGACTTGCCCACGGGGTGCATACGTATATGTCATGCCGTGCATACCCACATGAAAAAACCACCACCCCCGTGCGGGTCTCCATGTGGGTGCTCGCGTGTACGCCGGCGTTGTATTACAGGAACGGCTCATAGACGGCCAGCTGCGCTGTTTTTGAATGCGAATTTACCCACCGTTAATTGCATCGAAAAGTTACATGACAGTTGTTTTTATTTTCTTTATATTTTTTAAGGGGAATCAACTCTCATTTCCTTGAGAAAGTATATATGCACATATCCCCCCAGATGGTCACACTTCTTTTGTGACAAAAACATGGGGGGACATTTGATATTGTGTCCCCCCCTGAAAAATTCATGGGGGGACACGCCCCCCCCCCCCCCCCCCCGATTGACGCCCATGATCACCGATAATGTTTATCACTCAATAAACACGGTTAATATGACATACATTGTTTTTTTCTACGGAAAATCCAGAAAACCATCACAACCATTGTTTCCTTCGATAAACACGAGACCCTATTTATCGTAAAATAGTTTTCGATAAAAATTATTTTTTTCGGAAATTCCGTTTCTGTCCAATAAACAATGTTTTCGAGTAATAAACAATGTTGGTAAAGTAAAACAATGTTTATCACTTGATGCAAAAAGTTTGTCTATCGAAAAACATTAGATTTTATCGAAGAACTTTTTTTTTCGAGTGATAAACAATGTTAATCACTCGATATACATTTTCTATTAATGATAAACAACACTGTTTTTTACGCAATGTAAATTTGAAGTTTCTTAAGCAAATACTCAGTCGCATTTTTCTTGCGTGAAAAAAATGCACCTTTCAGTGCTTCAAAAGGTGAGGGCGGAACTGTGCCCCCCGCCCACATGATAGCCACCCCTGCCCAGCCGGCAAGCAATTAATATGCATGAAACTTGTGATTTGTAGCTTATAGAGTTTCCATTAGTCAATAAAACTATTTTAGGCCTACTTTTAACTTCGGTCAGGGACTTCGCGGCCATTTCAATTTTCAAATCAGCCTGAAAAATAATTTTGAGTTAGGTCTGATCAAAATTGGTTCACATCGATAATTTTTTTTTACAATACCGAAGTGTCACGTCACCAATCTTCCGCTTTATAGCAAAGTCGGCGTTTTTTATCTATATTTTGAAAGAGCATGATGAAATACCTTCACAACCCAAATTGGTGGGAATATGATCAGTCCATGGGGGCCCTAGATATAACCTCATTAATTACGGCCTAATTAGCCCCATTAATTGACATCAATGTATTATTGACCTTGTTTTAAATTTTTGTAAAAGGTCTACTGATTGCTTCAACTTGATATCCGACATAGGCCATACATTTAAGTTCTCAATGTTTTGTAATTCCACCTATTTTAATAAAATGTTACTCGACATAATTTGTTTTCTTTATAGGGGTCACGAGATAATCTGCAAAAATAAGAAATAATCGAGGAGTTGACTTAATATAATTACTCTTTTTACATGAAGATACAATTAAGTAGACCTATCAATAAAATTGATCTTTACAGAAAAATGAAAATGTATTCTCTTTTTCACTTCAGAGATTGAAAGTTTTACCCTTTTGGGTCTGCACTGTTCAAAACAAAAATTCAGCTCGCGCTTTGTGCTTGCATTCCATCCTCCCCCCCCCCATGCCAATATACGCCATGTACTGACTATTGATATCCTGACCTGAAAAGGGGGATTTTTTGCTGGACTTAATCTGGAACAGGTAACATTTCTAAGATATTCATATCCACGTTAAATTTCTGGCCAATATATAATGTATGCGAGCGTATAGAAGAGCGCCAGCAGGCCGATGTAGTAAAATGAGAATGGTAAAAGGGGAGGGGGCTACTTCTTAACCTCTTCGTCCGCTGATCTTCCCAAGCAAGGGTGTAGGCTGGTTTGAGCATGGGGAGGTGCACTGTAAAAACTGCGGTGTTAAAACTGACACCAATTGGTGTTAATAGAGGACCACACCATGAGGTGTTAAAATTACACCCTATATTAAACATAACACCAAAGAGTGTAAATGTAACAACAAAAGGTGTTGTAATAACACCTCTAGGTGTAAAACTAACACCACCAATTTAACACCGGTGTAAAATAAGTGGTGTGGTCCTCTATGTACACCGATTAATACCACAGTTTTTGCTATGTGGAACTAAAGTGGTATGGGGTGCACATCTTGGGGAGGAGGAACTAAGGTTTGGGTATAATCAGTTGTTGAAAGCAGTAGAAGGGGTACAAACTTCGGTGTGTGTTTTTTTCTTGTCAGTGTCGGAACTAGGAACTCATATTTTTTATTTTTTATTTTCATACTTGATTTGATTTGATTTGATTGTTTACTTCTGCAATTACATCATTCGTATATAATACATTTCCCATAACATAACAAACATAGTATATTGAGAACTTTTTTGGCATGAATCATAACTAAATGTACTAAAATTATCATTACAAACAAAACTGATCTCATACAATTTGCAGGAGAAGGATTTGGTCTTAGTGGGAGATCTGTCTTTTCAAATCACTGAAGAAAACTGGATTGGTATACTTCTTGTTCCACCCTCGCCCATCTATGGACACGATTGTGTACAGTGGCGTACACTAGGATTTTTTTCCAGGGGATGGGGCATTGGGGAACCTTACTGTTCAATGGGGGTCAACAATTTTTTTTTTTCTGTGTGTCTATGTGTCACTGGAGCGGATCCAATTTTCGCCAAGAAGGGGTGGGTCCAATCGGCCGCTCAAAGTTTATTTCTCTTTGTCGGAAAGGGTTGTCCTCACAGTCACTTCTTTGCTTTATTCTGAAACAACTAAAACATAAAATCATCTCATATAAGCCCTATATTAAAAAAAAAGTGCGAAGCGTGAGCTATTTTTTTTGGGGGGGGGGCTTTCATGCATTTTTTCCTGAAAATTTACCATTCTGGGCAATATTTTGTGATCAAAATCAACGTTCTGGCCTGATCGGAAAGGGATTTGTTGAGGAGAGTTTGCAGAAGATGATACATATTTTAATAATTGAATAATGCGAGCGCGAAGCGCGTGCTGTAAATTTTGACATTCCGACTTAAAAAAAAAAACTTTCATTCTAAGCACTTTTCGTAATCATGAAAGAGATAGGTGTAAAAATAGGTAATAGGTGTGTAATGATAGTGCAAGCGCGAAGCGCGAGTAGAAGAAAATTTAGATTTTAGACCTGAAAACAGGACACTCTATATTCGTTTTCTGTAAATCGTAAAATGGATGGGTAATTGGGTATTTTCTTACATCAATAATGCGAGCGTGAAGCGCGAGCTGAAATTCATTGTAATAATAATATACCAAGTATATTTTAGCGCCTTGAGCACATAATCAATGTGGATTTGGCGCTTTAGAAATACTCTATATTATCATTATTATTGGTATTCAGATCTGAAACTGGGTAATTTAAGCACGCTTTGAAAAAAAGAACAAGCTGCCTATATCAGTAAACGTCCGTGCGCCTGTTTTAGATTTAGACCTATAGAATCTGAACATTCTGTATACATTTTTTACTCGTGAAGATCAATAATGCCTGCTAGAAACACGAGTTGAAAATGAATTATATTCCGATCTGAAAAAGATTAATTTAGCACTATTTCAAGCACTGTGTAGGAAAATTTGAAGTGGATGTGGATTACACTTATTAAATGATGCGAGCGGGAAGTGCTATTTTTTTAATCATCATTTTGATAGGACCGGGACACATTCTAAGGACACTTTGTCATCATATAAAGAATGACTACCTTCCTAATATTCCTAAGCGCGAGATGAAACTTGTCGATAGTTCATTCTGTAAAAGGTTAATTTAGTAATTAGGAATTCATAAAAAAATATTTATTAATTCATAATTCTTGATAAGAGCGTGGAATTTGTGAATTATTGAAAACTTGACATTTATATAGAGCATTTTGTCATTATTAATACGACGCATAGGACAATATGTTTTTAAATTAATGCAAACACAAATCGCGAGCCAATTATAATTTTATTTACATTTTCCTTTTTTCTTCTATCTTTCCCCTTCTTTTTTCTATTCTCTCCCCTTTTTTCTCTGCCAATTTTTTCAGGGGGGGGCAACTGGGGGGCACACCAAATCTCAGCTTCAAGGGGCACGTGCCCCCGCCCCCCGTAGCTACAGAATTACATGCATATTCACATTTTCTCTCTTAATCTAGTTTTTTTATGTCTATTCTGTATATTATGTATATATCATTAACCTTTTTTTTATCTCGCCTTTTCTTATCTCTCCATTTGTTCATGCAGAATATTGATATTCTTAACACTTGGGTCTTTTGCATTTTTATTGTTGTTACAAATGTCATCTGTGCTCAACAATCTTTGCCTTTCTACAGACCATGCTTTTTCCCATATCTGATATCCTCAGCACGTTGTTCGTTTTTACAGATTTTTTTAAATCTCATTAATATAGTATAGGGAAGAATGTATTTGTTTGCATGTGCCTTTCAATTGAAAGGAACTTGAACTTGAACTCGTCTGCCTCAGCGGGAGGGTGCACGTGTATCCCCCCACTCCCCGCCTAAGTCCTTGATCTGACTTTATCATTAAACGATAAAAATATCACGTGTCAGTCATAAACATCACATAACAAACCATAGAGATGTATTGTATAGGTCATGCAGGGGCGGCGATTCGAGGGGGGGGGGGCACAGATTACTTTCTCATATAGGTGCCTGTTCTCCTGAAAAACCACTCTTTTCGTGCCCAATATAATATTATGAGCGCCCGGTTTCTTTATTCAGCGCCATTCTGCTTCCTTCTGCAAGTGCATATTGAAGGAATAAAACTTGTAAAAATAATCAGACGTACCTCAAGTTTCAAGAGTCATTTGAGTGGGGTAGAAATGCTATTTTGTCTTTCATTTAAGATCATGGCCGTTTTTTTTTTTTTTTTTTTTTTTTTTGCTTGTCAATTTATTTTCCTACGTCCTCCCAAAAATTTTTGGGTAGAGAACTTTTTTTTTGGCTTGTCAAAATTTTTTTGGTTGTCCCCTCCTAAAAATGTTGGCTTCCGCCGCCAATGGGGGCAGTTGCCTGAGTTTTCACCCGCCCCCCCCCCGAAATTTTAAAAACTCACTTTTTACTGCAGATTTTCACAAATTCACCAATAGTATGCACAAAATCTATCAGTTTCACTTAACAAAATGCAAAAGTGCCTCAATGATAAGCTTTTGAGCTTTTTTTCAAAAAAATTTACGCATGCAGCCTCCCCCCCGGCAAAAAAAATCTGCATATGGCCATGTTTAAGATAGTGCCCTTTTCAAAAGAAAATGAGCCCTTTTTCTTATTTTTTATTTACTTGATAACTTGATATAGGCCTTCTTATAATATCTGTGTAACAGACCTGCCTTAATTGGTCTTTCGGTCACGTCCTTGCATGGGCTACTGTATTTGATGATTTATTACGAAATGTACTTTGGTGATTGTGGAATATGAATATATCAATAATAAGTAATCTCCATGACTGATATTTTGACGCCCTCTACGGTACGATCGTTGCAAGCGATATCGCCTAAAAACGAATTTTGCGAATTATTTCGTCGCGGAAAAAAAGGAAGAAAAGCAAAAAGGAAAACAGCTGCTTAAAAACAAATTTCTACAACAGTATTTCCAATGAAATATAATTTGAGAGGTGCAATTGGTGAGTACTAATCCTAACGTTACTGGGTTTGAATCCTTAACATTAAATGTGCATAGATATAGATTTGGAATAGTCTAGTAAATTAGGAATAAAATTAAGGTTTATCATCATGTTGCAAAAGTGACTTCCTATACTTGACTGATGAGTGACACTTGATCAATGTTCAAACTTTCTGATTTTTTCGGATATCATTAAACGTCAGTTTCTACGGTAGAAGGGGTAGATTTCTAGACACCAGTCCAGGGCCTATATTGACCTATCCCAACTTAGACTAGGCCTAGTCTAGATTAGGCCTAGGTCTAACGTTCGTTAGACTCTAGCGTTTAATAGTCTAAACTAGAGTCTAACGCTAGACAGTAGAGACTAGCCTTACTGCGGCAGCCGAAGTCGAAGATGTGTCGAGGTCCCCGGGCGCCGGGGCAATGACTAGTAATATAGCTAAAAGCCTAGGCTAGCCCTTGCCCCGGGGACTTCGTCTTCGACACGTCTTTGGTCGTAACCCAGGGAGCTCCCGCCCGCGAATGGATGAAGGTCTAACGAGTGGCAGTATCCTGACATCGAGGCACAGACTGGAACCTCCAAAAAACCAAGCTCCTTGAAAAAAACGAAGTTCTCTCCTACCCCAGTCTCAATCGGCAATTTTGTTATGAATTTTGAAAGAATTAAGAATAGGAGAGATATCGCGACAGAGTAAGAATTAAAAAAAAATAAGACAACAAGGGCACCGATATATCTGAATACGGTACGTAAGTCGTAACAAATATATACCGTATAACCTATAAATAAATAAATAATACCATAAATAATTTCTATAAGGCAAAAAAAATTGAAACGCGAGAAAAGTTAGTTTGATTACCATACATACCGGTAACGTATTTACATTAATGAATGAAGGCGTCAGACGGGTGAAATAACTCCATGAAATATGAAAACAAAATGGTTTTAAATTAACAGAGATACACAACGACAAACAACAAACTTACCTGAAAAATACAAAAAAAAGTATCCCCCCCCCCTTTAAACAAACATAAATAATTGCCGGACCACTGGGGGTTTATAACATATTCTACACGAGCGTGTAGGCAATTTTATAAGCTACCCTCTGAGTGAATGTTACGGACGTATTTGCCATGGCTCAGTGAGCATCACCAGAAGGCAAAATTTTCATTTTTTTTTAGTCACTTTCCATATGTCATGACTTTGATTCCATTTTATTGTCTCACCTGCGAAGCAGAGTGAGACTATAGGCGCCGCTTTTCCGACGACGGCGGCGGCGGCGGCGGCGTCAACATCAAATCTTAACCTGAGGTTAAGTTTTTGAAATCACATCATAACTTAGAAAGTATATGGACCTAGTTCATGAAACTTGGCCATAAGGTTAATCAAGTATTACTGAACATCCTATTAAAGTTTCATGTCACATGACCAAGGTCAAAGGTCATTTAGGGTCAATGAACTTAGACCATGTTGGAGGAATCAACATTGAAATCTTAACCTGAGGTTAAGTTTTTGAAATGTCATCATAACTTAGAAAATATATGGACCTAGTTCATGAAACTTGGACATAAGGTTAATCAAGTATCACTGAATATCCTGCATGAGTTTCACGTCACATGACCAAGGTCAAAGGTCATTTAGGGTCAATGAACTTTGGCCGAATTGGGGATATCTGTTGAATTCCCATCATAACTTTGAAAGTTTATGGATCTGATTCATGAAACTTGGACATAATAGTAATCAAGCATCACTGAATATTTTGTGCAAGTTTCAGGTCTCATGATTAAGGTCAAAGGTCATTTAGGGTCAATGAACTTTGGCCAAATCGGGGGTATCTGTTGAATTACCATCATAACTTTGAAAGTTTATTAGTCTAGTTCATTAAACTTGGACATATGAGTAATCAAATATCACTGAACATCCTGTGCGCGTGTCAGGTCACATGACCAAGGTCAAAGGTCAATGAACTTTGGCCGAAGTGGGTGTATCAGTTGAATTACCATCAAAACTTTGAAAGTTTATGGATCTGATTCATGAAACTTGTACATAAGAGTAATCAAGCATCACTGAACATCCTGTTCGAGTTTCAGGTCACATGATCAAGGTCATGTAAGGTCAATGAACTTTGGCCATGTTGGGGTTTTTTGTTGAATAACCATCATCTCTCTGTAAGTTTATTGGTCTAGTTCATAAAAAGTGGACATAAGAGTAACCATGTATCACTGAACATCTTGTGCGAGTTAGAGTAGTATTCAAAGTCAGCACTGCTGCTATATTGAACCGCGTGATGCAGGTGAGACGGCCAGAGGCATTCCACTTGTTGGAACTAATTCCACATTCTCATGAAAAAATCGTCAGAAGGCTTGTAAAAGTTACTTTCTGAAAGACGATACAACTTTTTTGCTGAATTTCAAGGTTGAATAAACACAAGTCAAAATTTGCTATAATTGGATTTTTTACACATCGATAAAGATGATCGACTATGATGACAGTTATTTTTAGAAAGAGTATCTTTAACAATATTCATCATTTCACGGTTCAATGAACATTTAATGAAAACGAAAAATACGAATGTCAAATATAGGCAAGAGTTGTTTTATATTGGGAAATGAAATTATCCTATCAACCTTTTTTTTCGTTATGTTTATGACCAATTAACATGCTTCAATGATTCAAAGCGTGTAATTAAACATTCACGCTTGAATGAACATGTGGAATGAGAAAAGCTCCTTTTTACGTTGTTGGAAAAATAAATGCAATAGCTAACTAGAGTCATCTTTACAAACCTTGCATACATGTAATTCATTTGATTTGATTTTTTATGAAAATCCCGGTGTCTAATGCTTCAGTGAGCACATAATATTCGAAAATTAGGCAAATGAGAAGAAAGTTCAAGGCCTTGCCCCCACTCTGTGCCGTATCGAATGATTATTTTAGTGTGTGTGCATGCCTTTTGGATAGTATCACTATGAAGCCATGTGCGAAGTTTCATGAAAAACTGTTAGCAGAAGCAACAAAAACCGTCCATGAAACAAACCTTCATTTCACTTTTGATGAAATTTTGATTTCCTCTCTCACAAACATTGTGTACACTATGGATGCATAAGAAAAAGTAACCCCTACGTCGTGGAACCTTTTTTTTTCAAAACTATCTTTAGCGATGTCGTTTGGCAGTAATGTTTATCAACCTATGTTCCTTGCAAAAATGAAATCGATTTGCTTATTTATTTATTGATGAGTAAGTAAGCATGAAAGGGTTAAAAATCGCATTTTCAATATCACAGTCTCATTTTGAGGGGCTATTAAGTTAATAATGGGGGCAAATTGCTGTTGTTTTTATCATCCATCATTTTATCACCTCACACTTTCCGGACTTTTTACATTTTCATGGTTGAGCGAGCTTACTTGAAAACTTAGGAATCAATAAATGCATTCTTTTCCTAACAATTTCTCAGGATCAGTTGAATTTATGGACAAATCAGTGGTGGATCGAGAATTTGAAAATGGGACGGGGCCAGTAACATTTTTCAATTTTAGCATGTTTTTTAAGCTATAGAGGATACTACCATAAACCCCTATGACGATACGTCACAAAAAATGTGCTCACTCAACCATGAACATACGTCATAAGAATTTTGTGTGGAGTGGCTTCATGATGGATATTGAAACAGCATTAGCACCATAACATTCACCAAAAAAATCTTCGTCCAACTTTGTATTCAATAACACAATCTGAAAAGCGATGATTCTTGTGACTTTCAAAAATTTTCATTTTTAATTCAATCTTTGATTACTCATGCATGACTCAACCTATCAATCTCATTTTTTTTTCAGGAAAGAAATATATCTCAAAATTATTTTTGTTGTGTATACAGATATTCATTAATAAAATCCGACTCAAAATGGTGGGGAATTATTTATTTTCAGGCATGACATGTGAAAGCCTCAAACTTCTCATCAAAATCCCCAAATTGTGAAATGGCACGCAGACTAGGGGCATCATTTTTTTTTCAATCTGAAGATGACTGGCCGAAGTTTTTTTTCAAGAAAATCATATAGATCTATTTCTTTCAATTTTTTAATGAGAATTTTGGCAGACTTGTTCATAAAAATATATTGAACATTATCAGCTGTTTTTGTGAAATAAAAAGAAACTCGTGTTTAATCTTAAGTTAAATTGTTAGGTGCGGAGGGATCGGGCCCCATCAATATACACTTTGTTTCCCCAAAAATCTAATTATTCTTTTTTATTTCATTTAAGCAGTTACTTAATAAATTGTTTAATTTTGTTATATGTAGTTTGAGGAACATTTTATCGACTTTCTATGTTAATGAATTTACAATCGGTATTTAAAGGACAAGTCCATCCCAACAAAAGTTGATTTGAATAAAAAGAAAAAATCCAACAAGCATAACACTGAAAATTTCATCAAAATCGGATGTAAAATAAGAAAGCTATGACATTTGAAAGTTTTCGTTTAATTTCACAAAATAGTTATATGCACATCCAGGTCGGTATGCAAATGAGGGAACTGATGACACCACTCACTCACTATTTCGTTTGTATTTTATTATATGAAATATGAAATAGTTTAATTTTCTCCTCATTAATGAAACATATTTTTATTTCTCCCCGAACATGTGAAATTATTTATGGTTCAGTCAAGTTGGTTCTTACTGTCAAATCTGTAAAAATTGAAATATAATTCAAACAATAAAAAAATAATTAGTGAGTGACGGACATTATATTTTCTCTCATTTGCATGTGGCTAAATTGTGCATATAACTGTATATTTCGTGAAAAATAAGCGAAACTTTATGATGTCATATCTTTTACATCCGATTTTGATGCTTTATGCTTGTCTGATTTTTCTCTATTGATTTAAATCAACATTTCTCTGAGGTGGACTTGACCTTTAATTATACAATAGATCTACATGTATATATATATTGCGATGTCTATTTTTGTCTAAAATGGCTGACTATCATATACTTGTATGACATATTTGTGTGCTTTTAACCTGTTGCATCAGAACCAGAAAAAACAATCTTCCTGATCTAGTTTAATCCTGTATAAAAGTTGACGTACGCGGTCACGATTTACTCTCAATTCATTCTTCTTTTTTATAGGTTTACAAGGAGAATCAACAAGATACATTTATAACTGATAGTGAAGAAAAACAACCGCTTAAAACGCGCTTTAAGATCAAGATGAGTTCAACGAAAGTCAAAAGATCATCAGTGAAATTGATGCCTACCGAAGAAGCCACATTCAACGAAGGTCTGCACTTACCGGTTGGGAGCTGTCAAACTCTTCGGAAACTTTCAACTGCAGCAGTGAAGTTCTCTCCGTCGGTTCAAATCATTGAACATGAAGATGATATATACAACCTAGATGAGGTCGATTTAAACCCATCCTTCGAAACCTTGAAGAAGCGCAGGCTGACTGCCTTCCAGTCACAGCTTGAGGATTTCAAAAAAGTGGAGATTGCCAAATCATCAGTGCGGAGAACCCTTGGTCGCTTATCAAGTCTTCTTTGCGGTCTCTCGATCTTGATTACTTTATTCACTATATTTGATGTAGAAATGAGCTACAAGTGCGGCATGTCATTCAGAACAGGAGAAATGCTCAATACGACATGTTCTGCAATCCTGGCGATCAGATCCCCCATCTTCTTCAAATCTCTCATTTCACTGTGTTCGATCGGGATGTGCGTTGGTCTTTACGTTCACTATCACTTCCAGTGTCAGTATCTCATCGTAGTGCATCAGCTCCCTGTGAACTCGACAGTTCTGAGTTCCCCTCTCCGCAACAGTTTCCTGGCTGAACTGCTCCTCTGCTTCCTGCATATTCCACCATTCCTTGATAGATTCCTTCCAACTGAGCTACAACTGATATCTGTTCTGCGTCTCTATCTTACCGGGCGGTATATGAAAGAACATAATGCCACCATGAGGAGTAGATCGACCCGATTCCTGGCATCAGTGCTAAAAATAGAACTGACATCCAGCTATCTTGTCAAGACATTCTTTTTAAGACATCCTTTGGTCATGATCGTCCTCTGCTATCTGCTCAATATGTTTGGTTCTGGTTACCTAGTATTTGCCATGGATCGGTACAACAACCCGCTTCATCACAACACGTTCGAGGTAAAACTGTTTTTTTTTTCCTTTCCTGAGTGAATACATGTCACCATGATCAGATTCTCACGTCCCTTGTGTCATTTTTCTTTTCACTATTATAAATCATATATGTAATCATATATATAATTAGAACAATATCACTCCTTTATGTAGCTATTAACCAACAGAACCGATTCCGAACCGATTGGTAACTAGCATTGATGTATCTGCAGGGGCGTCGATCCATTTTTCAGATGGGGGGGGCAATATCATGAATCGGCTTTCCAAAGGCAAAAAAAACAAACACACACACACACCCTCACACACACATATATATATGTATGTATGTGACTCATCAGATAGAGACACATATCTCACCAACAAATTAATGCGAGCGCGAAGCGCGAGCTGAAAATTTTGATATTTCGATCTGAAAAAAAATGAGTTAAATGGACGTTTTTAATAAAGAACACGATAAATAAAATAAGATCCAACAAAAGATTATTGCAAATCGAAGCGGGAGTTCTTTTGGGGTTTAAATCTGAAAACGGGACGTTCTATTCACCTATTTAATCATGAAAAGTATGGGTTTTGGCTACAGAAATGCGAGCGCGAAGCGTGAGCTGAAAATTTTTATATTCCAATCTGAAAAGCGGACATTTTGAGCACGATTTTAAATAAAGAATCAGTTGCGTATCTCAATTTCGCTTGCTGATTTCTGTGTAACATTACTATGTTTTATTTTTTGCACATTCGGAATCATGGGGGGGCAAAACGATATGTTTCCCCCCCCCCCCAGGATCCACGTCTCTGTGTGTCTGGGATTAGTCCATTTGTTGGTTATAACTGCACCAAGTACTTTTTCATAACTTTGCAACTTTACTCTAGCTGTGACTGTGCACAAGTGCGTGCCTGCACACTAATGCGTGAGTTTCTGATGTTCAAACGCTTTTAAATCCTCATAAAGTATGCATGTGTTTGCGATAACATCAAATATTGGTAGAATTAGTTAAAAGTGATTGATTTTGGAAGAAACAGTTTTATACTGTCTTTTATACCTGTGCCTCGTAACTATGAAGTGATACACCCTCAAAATGAAATAGGAATATAATACCAACATAATGGAATTTCATATCATACCATCATGCATTTCTTCCCTTATTATATTGTACAGCAAATAATTCCACCATTTTCTCTGGCACATTTTTTCCCGACAAGGACACATTATGGATGCAAGCAGTTACCATGACAACGCTTGGTTTTGGTGATGTGACTCCAGACTCTTTGTTAGGCAGAGCAGTGGTGGCCTTTTCAGCAGTCTGTGGTATATTCCTCATGGCCCTCCTTATCAGCGTCATCCACGAAGGATTGCATCTTACTCAACAAGAAAAACGGATAATGGCATACGTGGGAGAGAATAGGTATAGCTCACTGGTTTTAAAGGGCTCAGTTGTAACCGAAATTCAATTGATTTGATACACAGTACTAAATAAAGCTGAAATGTTGCTATGCTATGTATATATCAAAATATAATAGATTTTTTTTTTCATTAAATGTTTATTGAATTGGTAAGGTCCAACACTGAAGAAAAGCTTCAAATACCATTCGTGCCGTGACATCATTAGCCAGTAATTGTTAGTGAGCTATCAAAAGGCTTTTGGAGTGTAGCTTTGCCAGACCAGGGGAGCGTTTCATGAAAGGACTTGTCGGACGTTTTATCTGACAAGTCCCATTTTATCCAACAGTTACTATAGTAACAGTACCCCTCAGTCAATCAGAATCACGGAAAGATGTCAGATCTGACAACTTGTCAGACAAAAATGTTGATGAAACGGTCCACAGGGGTCTGTTGCAGAAAGAGTTGCGTTTAAACGCAAGTCAAAAAATCAATCGCAAGTCCAAAATGCGCACTGTTAATTGGTTGAAAATCAAGTTGCACATGATTTTTAGAGTTGCGTTTGATTGCAACTCTTTCTGCAACGGGCCCCTGGGGCCAGAAAGTTTTGCAATCAATCGCAACTCCAAAAATCATGCGCAACTTCATTTTCAACCAATCAACAGCGCGCATTTAGGAATTGCAATTGATTTTTTTGACTTTCGTTTAAACGCAACTCTTTCTGCAACGGGCCCCTGGGAGCGTTTCATCAACGTATATAGTCATGATTCCGAAACTTTCGCATTTACCAAGTAGAAACTCTACAACGCACCAATTCCCTTGAAAATGCAAGTCAAATCACAACTAGCACCCTGATAGTTACATTGCTTCTCACTCAATCAAAATCAAAGAAATTAGTCAGGTCTTACAAGTTGTCGGATGAAAATAGGTAGTTTTCGCATTTACTACGAAGAAACTCTCTACAACGCACCAAATCCCTTAAAAATGCAAGTCAAATCACAATCGAGAGCTGGGAGGCGTTTGTCGAAAGTTGGTGGACCGGGACAGCATCGGAATCTTTGACTCTGGACAGCGAAATATGTGCAGTTGTTCGTCCGATGCAAATCTTCGGATGATCTGCTGTCCCAGTCCACCCACTTTCAACAAAATTATCTCAGCTCTCCATTATGATTTTACTTGTATTTTCAAAGGAATCGATGTGTTGTAGGGAGTTTCCCCTTATTAAATGCGAAAACTATTTATTGTCATCCGACAACTTTTCAGATCTGACTACTTTCTTTGATGTGGAAGCATTGTCACTATCAGGACCCTGGGGACGATTTTTTGTCTCACCTGCGAAGCAGAGTGAGACTATAGGCGCCGCTTTTCCGACGGCGGCGGCGGCGGCGGCGTCAACATCAAATCTTAACCTGAGGTTAAGTTTTTGAAATGACATCATAACTTAGAAAGTATATGGACCTAGTTCATGAAACTTGGCCATAAGGTTAAGCAAGTATTACTGAACATCCTATTAAAGTTTCATGTCACATGACCAAGGTCAAAGGTCATTTAGGGTCAATGAACTTAGACCATGTTGGAGGATCAACATCGAAATCTTAACCTGAGGTTAAGTTTTTGAAATGTCATCATAACTTGGAAAATATATGGACCTAGTTCATGAAACTTGGACATAAGGTTAATCAAGTATCACTAAATATCCTGCATGAGTTTCACGTCACATGACCAAGGTCAAAGGTCATTTAGGGTCAATGAACTTTGGCCGAATTGGGATATCTGTTGAATTCCCATCATAACTTTGAAAGTTTATGGATATGATTCATGAAACTTGGACATAATAGTAATCAAGCATCACTGAATATTTTGTGCAAGTTTCAGGTCTCATGATTAAGGTCAAAGGTCATTTAGGGTCAATGAACTTTGGCCGAATCGGGGGTATCTGTTGAATTACCATCATAACTTTGAAAGTTTATTAGTCTAGTTCATTAAACTTGGACATATGAGTAATCAAATATCACTGAACATCCTGTGCGCGTTTCAGGTTACATGACCAAGGTCAAAGGTCAATGAACTTTGGCCGAATTGGGTTTATCTGTTGAATTACCATCAAAACTATGAAAGTTAATGGATTTTATTCATGAAACTTGTACATAAGAGTAATCAAGTATCACTGAACATCCTGTGCGAGTTTCAGGTCACATGATCAAGGTCAAAGGTCATGTATGGTCAATGAACTTTGGCCATGTTGGGGTTTTTTGTTGAATAACCATCATATCTCTGTAAGTTTATTGGTCTCGTTCATAAAAAGTGGACATAAGAGTAACCATGTATCACTGAACATCTTGTGCGAGTTAGAGTAGTATTCAAAGTCAGCACTGCTGCTATATTGAACCGCGTGATGCAGGTGAGACGGCCAGAGGCATTCCACTTGTTTTTGACAGGGTGCTAGTTTATTTTGACAAGCAAAAAAAACAAACAGAAAAACTAGGTTTTCAATACAAAATGAAGGTCCTTTTGCCGGTCACGGGAAATCTGACAAGCAAAGAAAGGGTTTTGCTACAAAATGAAGGGATTTGGGTCCAGAGAAATTGGACAAGCAACAACAAAAAATGGTTTTCTCGAAAAAGAAAGGTCATTTTGGAGTAAATTTCTGCCATTTAGCATACCTACTAGATTTCCAGGGGTTGCTGCCTATGGAGAGTAACACACGCAAGGGAAATCTTGGGGTGCTTCAGCACAGCAACCCCCGCTTCCCAGGGCATGTTTACTATGGAGACACTCAGTCGGATAAAACGTCAGACAAATTCTTTCATGAAACGTTCTCCATGTCCCTGTCTCGTGTTTAGACCAGACCACCTGTTAACAAGTTATAACACTGAAAATTTCATCAGCATGGGATGTAAAATAAAAAAAGATAATTTGAATTTTCACTCAATTTCATAAAATGGTCATAGGCATATGTAAATGAGATGATCGATAACATCACCCACTCGCAATTTCTTTTGTATTCTATTAAATAAAATATGAAATATTCTAATTTCCCCTTCGCCAGGTAAAACACAATTTTATTCCCCCTTGCGATGAATATGTAAATGGTTCGATCAAGAGGTCTTAATTCTCAAATTTGTAAAATTTCAAATTATTGTATAATTCAATCAAAAGATATGAATAATAATAATATAGGATTTGTATAGCGCACGTATGTTAAGGCCCTAAACCGCAAATCGCCGCCTAAGCTTGTAGAAAAAAAGTATTTTTGAAACGAAGGACCTTGGATGAGTGGTTTCACTCCCCTGGCAACATTTAGTATTAAAGTTTGAAAATTTTTGAAAATAAGCTACTATTACTATTACTACTACCACTACTACTACTACTACTCCTACTACTATACTACTACTACTACTACTACTCCTACTCCTACTACTACTCCTACAGTACTACTACTACTAAAACTACTACTACTACTACTCTTACTGCTACTACTACTACTCTTACTGCTACTACTACTTCTACTACTGCTACTCCTACTACTACTACTACTACTCCTACTCCTACTACTACTCCTACTACTATTACTACTACTACTAATAAAACTACTACTACTACTACTCTTACTGCTACTACTACTTCTACTACTGCTACTCCTACTACTACTCCTACTACTACTCCTACTATACTACTAATAAAACTACTACTCCTACTCCTACTACTACTAAAACTACTACTACTACTCTTACTGCTACTACTACTACTACTACTACTACTAAAACTACTACTACTACTACTCTTTCTGCTACTACTACTACTACTACTACTACTACTACTACTACTAATACTACTACTACTACTACTACTACTACTCTTACTGCTACTACTACTTCTACTATACTGCTACTCCTACTACTACTACTACTACTACTACTACTACTCCTACTCCTACTACTACTAGGGGAGAATTAGGGATACACAAAAAAAAACACACAAAAAACGGCACTATGTACAGCCCAAGTTGCCCAACTCCCACCATAACCAAGAGTCCAAATCCAACAAACAAGAAGAACAATAATGATAGCCTTTTAGGGCCCCATGGGAGACCAACTTTATGTTGAATGAGCACCCTGGTAAAATATTTAAATAAATAAACAAATAAATAAATACGTGTATCAACAAAGGGATCAACAACAACATTTCTCATAAAAATGAGATCAGCGCCCTAGTTCTAATTCCTCACTCTTCAACCTCTATCCTTCTGCGATTTATGTTTGCCGCCCTCTGTGTTCACGCCTCTTACGCGCACACGGTCCTTGTTAATATTCTTCATGGTTAGGCGGCAATTTGCGGTTTAGGTGCAATTTGCGGTTTAGGGCCTTAACAGACGTTTCCACCTTGCTAGGTGCTCAAGGCGCTCCTCCGGCTAAGCTAGTCTACCGATTCTGGTGCGCGCAGCTTTTTGAGGAATTACTTCCTGCCGGTACCCATACCTCACCTGAGTCGAGTGCAGCACAGGATAAATTTCTTGCTGGAGGAAAACACGTCATGGCTAGGATTCAAACCCACGACCCTCTGAAAGGCTAGACTCAGAACCACGACGCGAGTGGCGTCACCGACTCTCTAATTTGCAGATCACCGAGTTGTTCATAGGCCCATAACTACTTTTTGACAAATAACTTTATTTGTTTATTATTAATTCACGTTTTGTTTAAAAACAACAGGGTTGTCCCGCGTTCGAGCCAATTAGCCAGCTTTTCCAGGGTGCCCTATCGAATGAACGTACATATAAAATGAGAAAACTATGATGAATAGTGATAAAGGTTTTTATAGAAAAATCATGTGAACTAAGTATGAAAATGAAGAGATGATATTTAATACAAAGACAAATAACATTACTACACGTAAAAAAATAGAACACAAAATATATGATAAGACTGGAGTCTGGACTGGACTAGATGTGTATAAATAAGCGAAACTTTAGATATTCCTAACTTTCTTATTTTGCCCGATTTGATGAAATTTTATTTGTTCAAACAATATATTCTGCGGTGGATTTTACCTTAAAGGATAACCTGTCAGTTTTTCCATGTGTTGTTAATCCATGGGATTCAACTTGAATTTTGATTGGAGGTCGGGTTATCTTTAACGAAAGGATGGGTGCAATTTTCCTATTGGTGTTAGAAGCTATCCTTTATTAAGAGGCAACTAATCAAGTGTTGAGCTGGTAATAAAAAAATATTTTTGATGGATTTTCACCAAACCATCTCGGATAAGATTATTTTTCCCAGCTTTATTGTGATCCCGGGATAAAGAATGTCCCCTTTACTGATGGGCACACACCACTAACTATTTCCCCATAGACTCATGTGTTAAAAATGAGATTTGAAAAAAATCGCAAAAATAAGTCTTAATACCCGGTAATCACATCATCCACACCTTTATCATTTGGTAGTTCATCCAATATCCTTCAAACGTTAAATATATGAAAAGGTGTTTTTCAGGTTTTTTCGCACTACAGGGGTTCAAACCAAGACTACGTGCAAACTTGGTTGCAGCCACAGTGCTCACAGGGTTTCTTGGGCAACTAATCAAGTTCCCATAAAACCCAGCATTGACAAATTACTGCTCTCCTATGGGACTGAACAGATCCAGTAGTAATCCCTCTCTATGCCTATATGAAAAAAATATTCAGATATGCACCGTTGATTTTATATGAATATTTTTCCAACCATTACATCATTTTATCTAAAGGGGATTCCCGAAATTGCCGGATCCTATATGTTGTGTGCGTACTGATTGAATATGAGAGGGCTCGCATTACAGCATAACATGTCAAAGAGCGCACTCTGCTGGCATCGTTTTCAGGAAATCAATGTGATTATTCGAAAGTGATTTTCATAAAATCAAGGGTGCATATTCTCACAGCGTTTTTCTGTATTTTATAAATAAACATTAAGAGGGATAATTAGTGGGGGGTTTGTTTATTGGATCCTAGACGGAACAGCAGTTGGTTCAAGACATATATATATATATATATATATATATATATATATATATATATAATATATATATATATATATATATATCTATGGTTCAAGATTAGTGGTAGCCCGGGAAACCCAGCTAAAAGCCCAGCACTATTAAGATCAATAACTCTGCATTAGTACAAGCAGATGATCTGAAGTCAAACGATGTATTTTAATATCGGTAGTTGAAATATTTTTTTTTCCAAAACACTTGAAACCGATGATAGCGTGGGACGAAAGCGTGTAAGGTCACCATGGTCACAATATTCACCACGAGAGTCATACTACATGGGCAGAAGGTATGCAGTCTATTGTTCTATTATATATCCAAACATTCATCCCTCTTAATGCATCTCTTCTTTTCTATTCGTATTATCACCCCCCCCCCCTCCCCGTCCTCTCTCTTCCCCTCCCTCCCATCTCCCCTTTTTTAACTCCTCTAGACCACAGCAAGCGATATAAAGAAATGGCTGCTCGGTGTATCCAGGCGACCTGGCGTTTGTATCGTTGGCATAGACACGACAAAGCTACCCTTACCAAGTTTCAGTTTTGCCTTTCAAAGCTTGGTCTCGTTCATCCCAAAACACACCTCACCAACCAACTATACGCGGCTCTGTTCCACTGGCGAGAGATCAAAAAAAGCAAGACACCGGGTACGGAAAATAGAAATATGTCTGATAATCTTGTTAATGAATTTATCTTAATTTAATGTTTTTTATACTCACGGTTAAGACTGGGCATGATGCTCCACCCTTCTCTGGACATATTTGACATATGATTAAGCTGGGATGACGAGTCATGTTCATAATCATCTTGCGATGTGTAAATCCTACTTTGTCGGAATCAACATTCTTCAAGTACTAGTTTTTAGTAACCCGGATTTCATGATCTTTTTCCCCAGAGCGTTGTAGTTCTTGAATAGTAACTGATATAAGAGTACTCTTTTGACTATAGGCGCCGCTTTTCCGACGGCGGCGGCGGCGTCAACACCAAATCTTTACCGAAGGTTAAGTTTTTGAAATGACAGCATAACTTAGAAAGTATGTGGACCTAATTCATGAAACTTAAACATAAGGTTAATCAAGTATTACTGAACATCCTGCATGAGTTTCACGTCACATGACCAAGGTCAAAGGTCATTTAGGGTCAACGAACTTTGGTCAAATTGGGGGTATCTGTTGAATTACCATCATAACTTTGAAAGTTTATGGATCTGATTCATGAAACTTGGAAATAATAGTACTCAAGTATAACTGCAAATCTTGTGCAAGCTTCAGGTCGCATGATTAAAGTCAAAGGTCATTTAGGGTCAATGAACTTTGGCCACATTGGGGTATTTGATGAATTTCAGGTCACATGATCAAGGTCAAAGGTCATGTAAGGTCAATGAACTTTGGCCAAGTTTTGGGGGGGGCATTTGTTGAATTACCATCATAACTTTGAAAGTTTATTGGTCTAGATCATAAAACTGGGACATAACAGTAATCAATTATCACTGAACATCCTGTGCGAGTTTCAGGTCACCTTTCAAAGTTTATAGATATAGTGTATAAAATGTGGATATAGGGGTAATCAAGTATCACTGACAAGTTTTAGGTCACATGATCAAGGTCAAATGTCAATGAACGTAGTATTGTATCATTATATGAATGGTGTTTTTTGTGAATAATTATTTTATAGTAGTTTTCAAAGTCAGCACTGAGCATGCTATGTGGAATCGCGTGATGCAGGTGAGACCGCCAGAGGCATTCCACTTGTGTTTATCCTAGGCAACTTGTTTTAGCTATAGGCCTACATGTTTTCCATAGACTTGATTGACAAACATTTAACCTACTTGGCATAAATGAAATAACTATATCGAAATGTAATCGGAAATTTGATCCTCGGGTAAAATAAAAGTGACTTGGTCTCAGCTCATCTCTCCTTTTTAGAAATTTATTTGCCATAAGTTATTGGCGTTATAAATAATTGTTACGCAGATCTAACTGCTGAAATTAAACTTGGTATGCTTGGGGTATGTCGGCAAAGAGTCGGTAGTATTCAGCACTTTATACAGGTACATGTTCACACCTAAATTGTTGGGCAACATACTACTTTCCACTGGGTTGGGTAAATAATGTTGGTAAATCTATAGTCTGGGCAATTCAAATGAGCAAAGTTATTACCCAATTATTAGTTTTTATTACCCTATTTGGGCAGATTTTGACCAATAGCTGTGTGGACAGTCAGTTGCCCAGGGTTGGTTAAAGGCTGGGCATTTTTGCCCAATTATTTGAGAGTGCAGGTACATGTAGGAAAGCACAAGGCATGAGAAAAGGACCACGTGGGTGTTTCATAAAGCTGTTCGTAAGATAAGAGCGACTTTAAGAACGACTGGTGATCCTTTCTTTTGGTAAATGGTATATTCATTGGCGATGGTTAAGCGCGCGCGTAAGAAAGGATCATCAGTCGTTCTTAAAGTCGCTATAACTTACGAACAGCTATATGAAACGCCCCCAAGAATGAAGCATCACATGAAATTAGTAAAATCCATCAACGAATAACAGAGTAATGGATTATAAAATATCCATATTGTGACGTCAGATGCATTTTGTACTCACCATAAAAAATATGATTTAATTATATACATGTATATTATTTCATAAAACCATCAATGATAAAATGATATCACTCACCGCGAACCACTAAATGATTGAACTTTGCGGAATTTCATATTAATGCATGACATTCGGGGCATCTTCTCTCATTCTATCTTAGATGAAACGTGGGTGAAGGATTTTGTAGCCGACAATACCGCTCTCATGTTGACCGATGTACTCAGGAAAATGGATAATATCGAGGACATGTTGATGGATCCTTCATCGGGGGAGAAACCGAAAGAAGAATATCAAGATGATGATGATGATGATGGTGGTGGTGGTGGGAACACCTTACAGGTCACCAATGATGATGACGACGAACCAGTTGTAAGTTATTTCACAATCAAATCAAACTAAGGATTTTATAAGGTGTGAATGCATAGAAAAGTATATTCCGGTCCTCGTGTCATAAACGCTTGCAACTTACGGTAAATTTTTCATTATCGCAACTTTCATGGAATCCTAGATTGCGATTGCTAGCTGCTGAGTTCTGTCACCATGGTAGTTGCAATAGTTGTAAGTTGGTTAGGGCTTCCACCAGGAGGCAGCGGACAAGGGGGTACCGTCTCCATGTGAACCCCCCCCCAAAAAAAAAAAAAAAATAGAGAGAGAAAAGGGAAAGGAAAGAATGATAAAATAGTATTAAATTAATAAGAGGCGTCTGGTTCAAATAACCCCATGCATATTTAACATTGCCTGTCAATTGAGGGGAAACAATGCCATTGCCTTGTGATTGTCACCACCCCCCCCCAAAAAAAAAAAAAAAAAATCACGCCAGCACAACTTGCAGTCACACATATATAAAAAGAGTTACTGTTTAGAAATAAAGCATCGCTTGAATAATAACGCTCAAATTGAGTGATTTCCTGCGAATTTTCCTGCGATATTCCCTGATTATAGCATGGATGTCTCACTAACATTGTCTTGATTATAGCTACATTTCCTTTCATATCATGTACGAGAATTTTTATTAAGATTAAACTTGATTTGAAAAGTAATATGGTTCTCTGACCCAATATTTAATCAATAAACGTAGAACCTAATTGTGTCTACCAGAACTATGTAAATAGTCATATATTTACATTTTCAAAATTAAGAAGTTTGTTACTAAACAAATTACAGAATTTTCCTATTAGTAGTCTTTTTATGTCATTTAATTATTTTTTTTTCTTTCTTTTTTAAACAAGTGCACACCTAGTTACCAATAATGCATACAGCATTTCCATTTATTTGAAAGCAAGATAAAAGAGCTTTGTAGATTAAATGCTTTGCTGACGGGCATAGGTGCCGCTGCCGGGGATCGAACTCCGGACTTTCCATGTTATAGCCAGGCGCCTTAGACCACTCGGCCACGGCACCTCTACGATATTACGATACTTTGTTACGATAGGAACTATCATTAAAGCCTAGGTATCGATTAACCACAATATCACAATAGTGGCAAAATAACCATAAACCAAACTAATTTTATACATGAAACATGCCCCAAGAAATGAATCACTTTTCCTGTCATTAGTTTCTCAGACATTGAGATAACTCAACCTTTAAATAAAATGATCGTGATCGGTAATTTGGTTAAAGAAGTTAAGGTAATAACCCGGCCATTTGCTGTTTTGTTTATATCAATTCAGAAAAAGACTGGATCTGAAATACACGACACAGTAGACGTCCCGTCTTCCCGTCAGATACCAACTGCATGGGCAGAACCATCGCCTTGTCCGCACCCACCCTACCCGCTCCCACACCCTGTCATCACTGTCCAAGGACCGGACGAACCATCTGAAACAGCACATCCTGGAGCAATGGCCGGTTCAAAGACCACATCCTCAGCGGTTCTTCGCCGCATCACAGAAGCAGAACTGAAAGTTGACAAAATGTATCGGGATATGCGGAAAGAACTTTCAGATATAAAGACATTCCTTCAAAGAGCAGATGGTGTTGCGTTGATGATGATAACGGTTGATGTCTTTTACTTGGATTCTATAATGTTAGCATCACCATGAATTGACTTGTCGTCCGATTGCAATCTATATTGTGGACGAATTGTATCTGAAAATTGTTTTAAAGCTTATTCAGCTAATGCAAGTAGGTCTGTTGGATCTAGGTCTGATAACACTGTCGTCTAAAACTCGCATCCTGGAATCAAATGCAGTTGGCCCTACCTCTACATCAGGAATAGCATATGTAGTACTAATCAACTGCGAGGAATAAAAATGATCCGCTTGACAGTTGCTTCAACCACAATAAAGAGATTCGTATTTCACGACGGTGCTTTTACGATGATGAAACTGACGATTGGGGATGAAGTATCTGTGCTTACTACAACCCTGAGGTTTCGTCCGTCCTCAGCGTCGTGCTGAATATGACAGCATGGCATAGACATTTGTTGCATGATACCTTTTTTCAATATGTCAATGCGAGTACGTCATTTCGTAACAATCGAAACGATTAATTCGCTGGACGGAACACTATAGGGCTCACAGGCCTAATTCATTTCCCATAGACTCCTGTATTAAAGTGGCACTCAAAAATAATTCATACAAAATAAGGAGGAAATTCGAGGGTTGAATGTTTACTACCAGTGGATAGGATAAATGTCTGACATTCCATATCTGACCAGAAAAGGGTACCTCGACCGGCTCATTTTAAAAATATCATTTATGAAGACTACACCTGACGGGACCAAATTCATCACTTGAGAGAGTAAAATGACCCTAATTCTTCCGTCAGTAAAAATATAGTTCCATAGTGGTGATATATGTTTCCAATTTGGAAAAAGTAAGTTCAGTAGGTAACCTCCCTCGAAGCAGTGTTAGATTGTCAGTCATATTCATTCATTTTTGTCAATCAGCAATATCAAATTTAAAAAATGAGCAATGGGTTGGGTCGAATGGATATCTTTTGCATGCCAGTTGTGATTAGGCCCGTGCAACCTATATAACACCCAACTGGTCAGCCGTCGTCGCAGCATCCGTCGTCCAATATGAAAACTCGCTATTATACCGTTGCTCTGACGAAATACCTTTAATCTTGACGGTTTCGTCGTAGATTGTTAGTTCACACGGGGGAAAGATAACAAAAATTGCCGTGTTTTCAGGAGTAATCTATTTATACCTGAAGTTTGTCTTGGCAATTAGGGTGTAATCAATAGAATGTCGAGATATGATACATAATCAGCATCGCATCTGGACCAGGAACTGTAACATGAAATTAATCAATCAGGATATTTTTTAGCAACACAACCGTCTACCGATCGGGGGCGATTATGTTACCTTCGTACTCTACCAGTTCATCAAAATACTTTTTGTGACGTCAGTACAATTTTCGAAATTCAATAATATTCCCCATCTATTCCTTACTGCGTATGTGTTTTATTAAGACGTTTGCAATCCTGTCTAAAAGGTATTGAAGATTTTTGTCTGTGGTTTTCATTAACTTGTTTCTTCTAAGCCAATCAGATGCAGGGACTTAAAGGTGAATGCCACCGATTATGCTTATCATGAAACGCTCGAAAGTTGTACTTTCATTTTAAGTTCGAATTCAGAGTCCGCAGGTCAATGATAACAACTCATTAAATATGCGAGTTGGTTTCCGCATGATAACTGATGAAATATTCAACGGATTTAAAAAAAGATTGGGTGTGTAGGTAGATGACACCAAAAATACAGGCTAAGTTCAAATTCGGAGTCCGCAGGTCAAAGGTCACAGCTCATTAAATATGCGAGTTGGTTTCCGCATGATAACTTTGGAAATGTTCACCAGATCCCTCACCAGATATTAAAAATGTTTTGTGTCTGGGTAGATGACACCAAAATACAGTCAGGTCACATCAAATGACCTGACTCATATCTTTTGTCAGAGATTATTATGGAAAGGGTGAGTTTTTAGGTCAAATGTCTAAATTTGTCCTAAACCCAAGAAAGAATAGTTTGCATTGATTGATTGATTGATTGATTGATTGATTGATTGATTGATTGATTGATTGATTGATTGATTTGATTGATTGATTGATTGATTGATTGATGCAAGTCACCATAAAATATATGTACACTAGCATTAAAAACAACAGGCTTGCACAGGATAACCCACGAAACCTATTTCCAGTGGGGTCCTCGACATGTATAGAATTATGATAAAATGTAAACTATTTACACAAAGAAAAAAAATCGGAATTTGTTATCAGCAATAAATAAGATATACAGATGATACAAGAATAATATCAGACGAAAGGAAGAAAAAGAAGAAGAACGAAGAAGGAGGAGGAATAGAAGAATAAAGAGAAGAATTACGGAAGAAAAAGGATGAGAAAGAAAAAGAACAAGGAGAAGAACAACATCAAAAAACCGCAACAACAACAAATAACAAAACGAAAAGGAGAACAGGCAATTAAGGTGTAATTAATAGAATGTCGAGATATAATACTTAATTGGCATCGAGACCAGGAACTATAACGTGATATTAATTGATCAAGATATTTTTAACACAATCGTAATACCGATTGGGGCGATTGGGTTACCCATTGGGTTTCCCCCTCCAAGCACATGTCCTGAATATACTTTTTGTGTCGTTAGCACAATTTTCATGTTTACGTCAAAATTCAAAATATTCCCCATCTATTCCTCTCCGCGTCGGCGTTTTATTATTACAAAAAGGTTGATTAATATGTTTATTTTATCATTATTTGCAAGGTTTTAGAATTAGGGAAACGATATAATGTGATAACAAGTGGAATGCCTCTGGCCGTCTCACCTGCATCACGCGATTCAACATAGCAGCAGTGCTGACTTTGAAAACTACTATAACTCACACAAGATGTTCAGTGATACTTGGTTACTCTTATTTCCATGTTTTATGAATTAGACCAATACACTTACAGAGATAAGATGGTAATTCAACAAATACCCCCAATGCGGCCAAAGTTCATTGATCTCACATGACCTTTGACCTTGATCATGTGACCTGAAACTTGCACAGGATATTCAGTGATACTTGATTACTCTTATGTCCAAGTTTCAAAAGTCAGATCAATAAACTTGCAAAGTTATGATGGTAATTCAACAGATACCCCCATTATGGCCCAAGTTCATTGACCTTTGACCTTGGTCATGTGACCTAAAATGCGTACAGGATGTTCAGTGATACTTGATTACTCTATGTCCAAGTTTTATGAACTAGGCCAACATACTTCGAAAGTTATGATAGTAATTCAACAAATACCCCCCAATTCGGCCAAAGTTCATTGACCCTAAATGACCTTTGACTTTGATCATGTGACCTGAAACTTGCACAGGAATCAGTGGCGTAACTATGGGGGGGCACGTGCCCCCCCCCCCCCATCGGCTGGCCAAACAAAAAACGGGGAAAAAGAGGGAAAAGGGAAGAGAAACGTAGTGGGGGAAAGAAGAAATTGTTGTTTATCATAGTGTTATATTATATTATGTTATATAACATACATGACATAGAAGCATTTTTTTCAAAACTTAATGAAACATTATTTGCTTAATTGTGTCTTCATTGTTCCTGGTGCTCGCATAGACCTTTTAACGAGATATATAACCTGCTGTACTAAAGCCTCCCGTTTTCATATCAATATACAACAAAATAATATATTTCCTCGCAACTAGAGATATTATTGTTTTAAGTAGTGATATATTCTTCTTTTTCATGACTACTGAAAGTTATTGCCCTACTTTAAGGTCTTAATATAAAACATTTCCTGTCCGTGCTAACGTTCGCATTAGTGGATTGGTGAGATTTCTGCTCTTCATGAACTCCTAAAATCAGTCCTTGAAATGTCTTTTTTTCTGATCTGAATATCAAAAAATTTTAGTTCGCGCTGGCATAATTTGGTTAGTAAAATACGTGGGGTCTTAGTGAATTCCTACAAACAAGCCTTGGAATGCCCCTCTTCATGTCTGAATTTCCTAGATTTTCAGCTCGCGCTTCGCGCCCGCAGTATTTCATTAGTGAGATGCGCATAATAATCATGATTACAATGACTTCAAAAAGTGCTCCATGTGTTTAGATGTAATTCTAACAAAATCAGCAAGCGTTTGGCACTCGCATTAGATGACTATGGTGAGATATGTATACTCTGACTTAATGGATTCGTAACTATAGTCCTTACAATATCCATGTTTGTGGTCAATATTTACAAAAATTTCAAACTCGCGCTTCGCGCTCGCATCATTTGGTAAGTCAAATACGTAGGGTCTTAGAGAATTCCTACAAACAACCCTTAGAATGCCCCTCTTCAGGTCTATATTTCCTAAATATTCAGCTCGCGCTTTTGCGCTTGCAGTATTTGATTAGTAAGATGCGTATGATAATCAGATTATATGACTACAAAAGGTGTTTCATGACTGTGTTTAGATGTAATTCTAACAAAATCAGCAAAGGATGGCAATAGCATTAGATGACTATGGTGAAATATTTATACTCTTAATGGATTCTAAAATATAATCCTTAAAATTTCATTGTTTAGGGTCAGTATATACAAAAATTTTAGCTCGCATTGTTTGTTTAGCGAGACAGTTAAGTATCATGATTACAAAACTATTCGCTTATAATGTCAATTTTTAGCCCTCAATATAAAAAATGTTCAGCTCGCGCTTCGCGCTCGCATTATTTAATCAGTGAGATACATATCCGTTTGATGGCACTGCATGTCCTTAAAATATCTCTATTAGGTCATTACCTGACAACTGAGCGCGCTCCCTAAGTGACCCGAAATTTTTGCTGGTGTCCCCCCCCCCCCCCCCATGCCGTGACCCACGGTACGCCACTGCACAGGATGTTCAGTGATACTTGATTACTATTATGTCCAAGTTTCACGAATCAGATCCAAAAACTTTTAAAGTTTTGATTATGATTCAACAGATACCCCCAAATCGGCCAAAGTTCATTGACCCTAAATGACCTTTGACCTTGGTCATGTGACGTGAAACTCATGCAGGATGTTTGGTGATACTTGATTAACCTTATGTCCAAGTTTAATGAACTAGGTTATGATGACATTTCAAAAACTTAACCTCAGGTTAAGATTTTGATATTGATTCCCCCAACATGGTCTAAGTTCATTGACCCTAAATGACCTTGGTCATGTGACATGAAACTCTAATAGGATGTTCAGTAATACTTGATTAACTGTATGGCCAAGTTTCATGAACTAACACTGTTACCTATTCATCTTAACATTTGTTGGAATAATAAATCACTTTTTGAGCATGTTTTGTATTGGATTCCTAAAAGTAGTATTTTGTCCGTGTTGGTACATGATGGGTGTCGGGCGTGAATCCAGGATTTTTTGTGTAGGGGTTCTATATTTTCCGAATATTTGACAACCCCCCCCCCAAAAAAAAAAAAGAAGAAGAAAGAATAGAAAAGGGGGTCATCACTATAACATCGAGGGCATTTGGATTCCAGGCAAATGAGACAAGCAACAAAAAAAGGGTTATTGCTCATTCATACGGGGTGCGTCCGCGTCTTTCACCCCCCCCCCCCCCCCTCCTGGTCCGCGCATTGGTACAGACCAGCTTGTCCGATGATGCAACTCCCAGTTGTTCTTCATCTACTCCTGATGTAGTCTTGAACCAAGATCTCGCGCTTTGCTGTTTATTCCTATCGAAAACGGCTACCAACGAGTCGACTATCATCAAGACATTTTCTCATTTAAGAAACTTTAAGGGGAATCCAGCCTTGGTCATCAAATTTTGTGTAAGAAAGGAGAAATGAATGAAACAGAATGGTGAAAGTTTAAAGTAAATCAGACAAACAATAAGAAAGTTATGGCTGCCTTAAAATTGAGATCCCTAAGACTATGTAGATTTCAAATTGGCAACTGGGTAAGTCAATTATGACAAGGAAAAAAGGGCAACTTTCCCATAGGCCATGCATTTAATTATCAGGGATAATGGGCCAATAATATAAATATAACCCAGGTAGTATGTTGTTTTATGTGCTCATGAAAGAAAAAAATAGTTTGAAATAACACTTGTGAAAAAAAATGACAATTTAGCCATTTTGTGTATTGGAGTACATGGAAGAGTAGTCCTTGCCTTACATAACATATGCAGCCAATTTGAAGTCTCCATGGGTATAGTGATTACCAATATTTACAACTTTTTACAATTCATAACTTTCTTATTGTTTATCCCATACTTTTCAAAGTTTCAGTATCAAATTGTCTGATTTTTCTTTTTCCTCTAAAAACAAGTTTTTATTTGCGTTGGATTCACCTTTAAAGAAGGGGAATGTATATATCGAACGAATTGGCTTACAGATGGGCGGAGACTTCAGTTTCCTCACATCCCACGCACCCCCCCCCCCCCCCCGAAAAAAAAGGGAGAGGAGTGAGAAAGAATGGAAAGTGGAAGGGAAGCGAAAATCAAGGAGATGGAATTGTAATGAAATCATAGCAATGCACAATTAGCTACGATTTTTAGCTAATTTGGCTACTGCTGCAAACTAAAGACTTGCGAGTATTCCATATGTTGAACTTATTTAATGATAGTTATCCTGAACCTCAAATACGATAATTCTATGTTTACATTAGAAAGTATTTTGAATGCATTTCTTTTTTCAAGATCAGGTAATAGACTATTAAAAAGCTCTACAGTGGAATTTACAGACAGACTTATCAGATAATTTTACTCATCAACTCGATCACAACAGAAAAAAAAAGGCTTTACAAATTAAGTGTAACATCAAAGCACATAGAAACATGCCTCATTTAATATACAATATCTATACAGTAATACATTCAAAATGTCAAAATTATTGCAAAATATACTGTTACCGTAAGACTTCAAGTCCAAAATAATTTTCACAACCTTTACAAACTTTCATCATACATTTGACAACCTTATATTTTTAGAAGATTATCATGTTTCACCCTCTTCCTATTCTGATTAAACAATTAGAATACGGAGTGTATGTCTGAATTTCTTGAAGAATTTTGTTCACTCATGTACATTCACCAGTGATTAAACCTCTTTTGCCTCTTTTTTTTCATATCACTAAGCTTCATTTGTGTTAGCCTATCTATCAAATTATTTGTTATATCAGCAAGAATACTAATAATAATAAAAAATAATAAGCAATAATAATAATTATAGTGATAACATTAATAATTAAATAATAAGAATAACAAAATGTGGAAAGAAAGAAAGACATAATATTGGGAGAGTATGCTCGGTCAGCAGATTAGAACAACATGCTGATAACGCAAAGGTCATGAGTTCAAGCCTCAAATACTATTCAGAAGACGCAATCCTTTATTCGGTTATTCTGACATGCTGTTATGGCGAGCGTAAACGTTGGAACAGTTCCATCAAGGGAGCTTCCAAATGCTACACATTCAAAAGTCACCTTCGAACTTATTTCCTTAAAGCAATACTTTAAGAAATCTCTCACTTGATTCCATCATTCATTCTTTTTCTCAGCGCACTGAGACACCAAGGATTCATATAATATGCTATAGAAGCACTTTGGTATCATATTTCTTGATATCTTGTCAGAGGACACTAGTAATTGGTGATTTCAAGTTCAGTGTTGACCTTTTGGATGATGTTGTAGGTCAATTTTACACTAGCACAGCACCAAACTCAAAATGCAGCTGGTCCTGGGATGAATCTCACTCGGTGTCAAGTCTTCTTCCTAATTATACTTCCTGCAATATCAAATCAATGGATGAATTCAAGTTGGTGTTGACCGTTTGGATGTTGGTGCTAGGTCCATTTTTACATTAACACAGCACCAAACCCAAAATGCAGCTGATCCTGGGTTATATCTCACTAGGTGTTGGGTCTTGTTCCTAATTATACATGCACTTCCTGCAAAACCAAGTCAATGGATGAATTCAAGTTGGTGCTGACCTTTTGGTTATTGGTGTTACGTTGATTGTTACACCAGCAGTTAACAGTTAACCTTTTGGTTATTGGTGTTACGTTGATTGTTACACCAGCAGTTAACAGTTAACCTTTTGGTTATTGGTGTTACGTTGATTGTTACACCAGCAGTTAACAGTTAACCTTTTGGTTATTGGTGTTACGTTGATTGTTACACCAGCAGTTAACAGTTAACCTTTTGGTTATTGGTGTTACATTGATTGTTACACCAGCAGTTAACAGTTAACCTTTTGGTTATTGGTGTTACGTTGATTGTTACACCTGGAGTTAGATCACCATGTATTTTTGCCTTTGATTTTCACTTCTACCCATATCATCAGCAACTTGGTTCATTTTTTCAGTCTGCCTTGTAATTTTCTCTTGCAAATAAGGTTACTAATCTGCAAACATTCATGGCTTCATTTTGATCAAATTCCAGCACTCATAGTGAACTGTGCAAAGCTGATGCCGTTGATTCTCAACGGGGGGCCAATTTCATAAAACATGTTATAGTAACTAATTCGCAATAACAGTTTTAAGCTACTGAAATCATTCAATTTGATTGGCTGACAGTAAATTTGCTATGAAACTGTGCATTTGTTATTATAACAAGTATTTATGAAATGGGACTAAGAAAATAGGTTGCAAAAACTATTTCTGCTCCTCAATGTATAAAAGGCTCTGCTATTTTCAACAGATCTACAACACCTCTCCAATAAACAGTTTCTGTTTAACTTCCCAGTAACCTACTTTGATATTCATTTCAATAGAAAAATCATATTCATATGATTATGTCATAGATATATATTTTTTTTTAATTATTCAAACATTATCTGATAAAAAGCACATACTTTATAGTTTTTTTTCTGATAGAAATAAACTTGAAGGCAATTTTAGAAAGAAACAAACCCTACACATTGTTCATTCCAACATAACTTATACTTGTGTATTATTAGGGAAGCAGGTGGGGAGGATACACAAATATACAAATTCATGATAAAAATACCAAAAAATGAAAATGGAACTTTCATCACTTTAAAATACAAGTTCTCAGCATTCCAAAGTTATATTAATTAGGGTTCAAGAACAACATATCACTGAACACCAATCAAGAGAGAAGTAGTGAAAACATGCAATACCTTGTAATATTGATTTAAAAAGGTGTGAATTTCAAATTAAAATTGAAAGTGGGACAAGGTACTTGATAAAAGAAAGCTCTTAACCAATTGAATACTGAATTCTGTGATTCACATAGGCTTTGCACATGGCCCACCCATTTCCAGTAGGCAATGTGCTTAATTATGAAACAGAAATCAAATAACAGCTGAGGTTAAGAAGTTTAAATTTCTTTCATTTGCTAATTTGCCAAACTCTGTGCAAAGTTGGGTGAACATGATATGGATTTCATTTAAACTGTAGAACATCCTTTAAGTACTTTGCTAATCTCATACACTAATCTGTGAGGTGTCAGCAAATCAATATGCAGCTTGCATGAGATTGACATTAAACTTCAGAAATATCATGATTTCACATATATTAGGAAATATAAAAAAGCCACTACCAAGCACGTAAAGCTGTACTACACCATGAAATGTAATGAAACATGTGAAGATTAATTCATTCTTAGTTTACAATGCATTTGGTAACACTGAAATTGTACCTTCTTGATTTTCATGTGGCTGATGTACAGAGTGATACCAACCAAAATGCCTAATTTCACAAAGCTGCTTTCAATTATAGTATGGTACAAAAACCAAGGCCTATGCAGAGTTCTTGTCATAATTACACTTATATAATTGTGCACACTAACAAACGTCCCAATTACAAATGCACATTTTTGACAAAGGCCACTACATCCATGCTTGAATGAAGCACAATAATGCAATAAACTGGCATATTTGTACCATAGTAGAATTGAGTCTCTTTTTAAGAATTCAGGGAAATGAGTTGAATGTATCATTACAGTATTTTCATCACTGCATTCTTGGCATATAGATAGACCACTTCCGACAGCCAAAATATCATGAAATATCACTGAAAATGCTGTAAGTTAAATGAAAAGAGAATGTCTGGATTTCAGACTACACATCATCAGAGAATCACAGAAAGATGCCGAGTTGTCCTCATATTACATGCATTGTGATATCATCTACATTACCAGCGCATTTTGCATAGCATCCTGCTACTTGAGATCCTCGCACCTGATTGGCTCAGAGCAAATTTGTTTGTGAAAATCACTCACAACTTGCTTCATGAAACACTCTCAACGCTCCGACAGAAATTTTCACGTGAAGCGCTTTGGAGCATTCCTGCTGTTCAGTTTTTCTCAAAGGCAAAACCTCACCGGCAAGCGAGAAATCCCATCCTGATCTTTGCAAGACGTCCAGTGAGCGGAGGTGTCATTCTTCACCGGACTGTAGACCGGTCTTCAGAGCTGACCGGGTCAGTCCCCAGAACTTGTCGGGTTTGAGTTTCTTCTCCGTGGCGGTGAATTTCCATCCCATGTGACTGGTACACCTCCGACACTGGAGTATCGTCCATGCATACCTTTCAAAGGGCAAAGCATATTCAATAAAGCCATGAAGATGATTATGCTGTGAATCTGAATTCAACAAACGCAAATTACGAATCAAAACTCTGAACTTAAGAGGAATTTCAAAAGTCCATGATAATTAGACGGAATCATCCGTCTCTATCAGGCGGTAGAATTACTAGGTCTGTGCTGGGTTTGGGAGACATACTGTACGTGAGGCCCTGGGTTAGAAAAAGTCAGGCGAGTTCCGGTTTTCATGTGATAACTTCACATCGGATGCGTGAGTAGACCCAGGTGTAAGATAAATTGAAATGAAGTCCGCTTTTTTTATCAAATTGTGGATTTTCTGCTCTTTTATAGATTGACTCTCTACATTAAACCACTTTGCCTCTGTCTAAAAAATATTACTTTTGTTCATACTACCTGATGAATATGAATGTATCAATCGATATGTCATGGATTTTTTCCCTATAACTTTCTTTTTATTTTTTTTACAAAACATTTCACACTTGTGGATGCAGAATGGCTATCAGCACTATATTACAGTTGAAGAAAGCTGTCATATGAATGAGACTAGAATCAAAGACTAGGCAACGAAGCTATACATGATATGGAAAATACATGTCTTTAATCTATGACAAAATTGTTGCGGCTACCTAATACATATCAAAACTTGAAGAAAATGATCAGTTTATCAATGACATATACTCAAAATCATGTTTCAAAAAATGTAAATAATGACAATTCATATCTCAGCCCCCACAATCCTTATTTCAATTATGGGTGAATTATAAATGAAGTAGTATGCTTCATGCTCCAACAAAATATGCAAAAAAAAAATTTATATAGTAGGAGACACCCAGTTATCAACTCTCTCTCCCTTTGTAATTTTCTCTCTCGCATGTTTATATTTCTTTATTTTCATAACTACTCATTTAGCTGGTCATCTCAAAGTACTTATTTCAAAGTACTTATTATCTGGTAAATACTATACCATGTGAGTAAAAAAAAATATCCCCATTCAAGCAAAACGTATGTCATAATCATTGTTTTATATGGCTGGAAAGAGTATTTTCTCCCAAATAATTTGATACCATATTTATCTTCACATTAAGGCATGACTAAAATAAATGAATCCAGATGTCAATGAAGTCATAATCCTACAAGGGTTGCATTAAAATCCATTTCAAAACACTTTTCAGTAAGTTACTTATAATTGTTTGATAAACACATTTTAGTATCAATTCTCAAGTTAATTTCATTGAAAAGGTCTTTGCAAATATGTTCACAAACTCACGTAAGATTATGACATCATTGGCAGCTGGGGTTCAATACTCTTTCCAGCCATATCAAATGATGATGGAATTATGACATATGTTTTCCTTATACTGGGGTTTTGTAAGGTGTAAAGGACATTACTGAAACAAAGTACCGTAAGGGCACTAGTATTCAACCCAGCATAATTCTAAGATTTTGACATATTCCCCAAAATACTTAGAAATATGGAATCTATCTTAATTTCATACCTGTTATTTCCAGGGTAATCTGTTGTCGGTATTTTCTTTATCAATCTGTTGACTGTATGCGTGGAGGACTTTTGCACTGAAAGGCACTAGTATTCAACCTAGTGAGGATAGATAGCAAATCTCAAAAGGGTTTAGATTGCTAAATTAGATCTAGATCTATGTAAGTCTCTGGCTTCGATTAATTCCGTTTGGTCTCATCTCAAATGGTCTAGTCCATATTCGGATGAGACAAGGGCAGATTAAGAAACAGGGCCATCTTTCATCGCCAGGTTGAATACTAGTGCCGGCGGATTGAATATTAGTGCCAAAAACCGTCGCCGTATAATTCAATTGCCCGCGCACACAGTCGACTGGTTGAAGAAAAAAAAAAGGAAAAAGAATAACCAGCATTTGCTCTTGGAAATAAGACGGGTCTGAAATTCAGGTAAATTCTATATTTCTATATATTTGAGGAATCTCTCAAAACGGGTTGAATACTAGTGCCCTTACGGTACTAGTATAACTTACCCTGGGAACCAGCTATTTTCTTTTGAAGGTCTCCCAATCAGGTTAAGATTCTGAGCTCTGTAGACGGTCAAGGTTTCATGGACGTAGCCTCCGGGATTCACATATGCAGCCATGGGCCCATCGAGGGACATACTGATTATATCAAACACAAAGACATATAATCAATAACAAAATCTGGGCCCCCGTCTTACAAAGAGTTACGATTGATCCAATCAATTGTCATAATTTTTTCTACAGGAAATTTGCAAAATGTCCTTTGTTATTGTAAACAAAGGAGATCACACCAAACTGTCAAGAAATCAATGAATTTATAGATATACATGTACATTTATATCTAGAATTTTTTTGATAAATATGCATATTATATGTTTACTTTGCTGGCCCTCCATAGTTGCGATTGATCGAATCAATCATAACTCTTTGTAAGGCCCTTGTTGATGAGTGGGATGTTCCAAATTAGGCATAAACATCTGTGACTACGACAGTGATCTTGATTTTAGTCAAGCAATATTTTTGGAGAGAAATGATATCCCAATTCTATCTGTAATGAAGTCATTTCAAATATGGAATATAAAGCAAATAACAAATTCTCTTTTCCTCAGTGATATGAATATAGGCACAGCCTTTTTTTTGCGTTGCTTTGCAAAGATACCTATTTCCAAATTGCCTTGGATTTGTTTTTATTACTATGATTTTCCACAGTAAAGCAGAACAAGTTAACTATTACATGCTTATTCATTCAGATAAAATGCCATCTTTGGACATAACTTTTCACCCATACTTATCAGAGGTCCACGACGAGACACACATAGTATAACATTACCTTTCCGTAGACATCTGTACAAAAATACCATAAACTAGCAAAGACGAGTGTAGTACACTGTAAAAAAAGGGTAGTTAACACAGTTAACACTCAGTTAACACAAAGCTTAGCGCTTGATTGTAGCACTGACCTTTACTCCTGGGGGCAGTTTCATAAAGCTGTTCGTAAGTTAAGAGTGACTAAGAACGACTGGTGATCCTTACTTACGTGCTAAACCATCGCCAATGAATAAACCATCACCACAAAAAGCATCGCCAGTCGTTTTTAAACTTGCTCTTAACTTACGAACAGCTTTATGAAACACCCACCTGATGACAGAGATCATTATGTGCAATCAAGCATACAAACCAACTGTACAATCGATCACTAAGTTTTATGTTACGAGCCCAACGCGCTTCTCGTTCTATCATGGAATTCGTAGAGGATGTCATAGGTTGATGGGCAAGGGTCCAGTTAATATCTAGTAATAATAAGATTTATTGAAACTCACCAAAATACATCACTTTTGTTTGCAATCTGAATATTGCATTCTCTACAGCACAATACGGTGCACTGTTAAGGAGAGATAAAGAGAATTATGTTAATCAACATGTCAGATCTACTTATTTCCAAAGCATATTTGCTGAATTGTGCAAGTGCATGAAATCTACATGCTTGTGTGTACCAGTATATTATTTCTAATTGTTGTCCTCAAAAATTAGACCGATTCACTACATACAAAAGATGAATTGCATGGGTGCATTGTACATTTCTGGCTGAGATCCTCAAACTGCTGTTTGAGAATAGTTAATGGCTAATTTACTTATGAAAAATTTAAAAGAACCCCATCAGGATTTGGCAGTTAAGTAAATCAAGCTTCGTCTATGGCAATAAATGTTCAGAATTTGCCTCTTTGCAAGCCGAGTGAAAAAAAAAATTGTGATTGCAAATTGTGCATAGAATTGAGGGGCAGCTTAACATGAACATCCAATATCATCACTTGACATAGAAAAGAGAAAGAGTTGTGACAAAGATTGGGTAAAAATATTGCTTGAGGGAAGATGACTAAACTACAAATAAATTTTAAATTAGTACATCATTCACAAGTAAACTTGTAATGAATTAGAGAAATAGAATAAGAAGATGGCTATAAACTGAGACATAATAAAGAGGAAACCTGACACAGTGGTTTAACTGCCCCCCACCCTCCCCCCCCCTCCAAAAAAAATATAAATAAAAAATAAAAATTGGTTTACTGGGAGAAAGGAGATACCCTCTGGTCACAGTGATTCGATTCTCTTTTCCCCTCCCAGGCACAGGTGATGTCAAATAAAATTATAATAAAATAATATGTGAATAGACCACATCTACATTCTCTGATGTTGAAGGTCACTGTTATGAACTACAAAGTAATGTGTCAGAATTCTACAGACTGTTTTAGTACTGAAAACAGGTATTAAGAAACAAGTCCATGTTGCAGACATTATTAAAAACTTTACAATTAATTGTATCTTCCATGGAAACCTTGATTTTGATTGGCTGTTGAGCAGTGTTACCATGGGAGTTGCGATTGATCCGTTAAGCCCCTGGAAGAATTTAGTGAGTTTTATGCCAAGAGTCCAATGAATACCTTTTGTAGGAGTTCTAATTCTCTCCTTAGTCTCTGTACAGCAGAGTCAATCTTCAGAAGGCCTATTCTTCCGGCATCATCAAGTGGCATGTTACTCGCCACCCAGAATGAGAAATCTGCAATGAAAAGAAGAAAGGAATCCCAATGTATCGAACCAAAGAAATCCCAATGTATCAAACAAAAGAAATTACCAATGTATCGAACCAAAGAAATCCCAATGTATCAAACCAAAGAAATCCCAATGTATCGAACCAAAGAAATCCCTATGTATCGAACCAAAGAAATCCCAATGTATCGAACCAAAGAAATCCCAATGTATCGAACCAAAGAAATCCCTATGTATCGAACCAAAGAAATCCCAATGTACCAAACCAAAGAAATCCAATGTATCAAACCAAAGAAATTACCAATGTATCGAACCAAAGAAATCCCAATGTATCGAACCAAAGAAATCCCAATGTATCGAACCAAAGAAATCCCAATGTATCGAACCAAAGAAATCCCAATGTATCGAACCAAAGAAATCACTATGTATTGAACCAAAGAAATCCCAATGTATCGAACCAAAGAAATCCCAATGTATCGAACCAAAGAAATCCCTATGTATCGAACCAAAGGAATCCCAATGTACCAAACCAAAGAAATCCCAATGTATCAAACCAAAGAAATTACCAATGTATCGAACCAAAGAAATCCCAATGTATCAAACCAAAGAAATCCCAATGTATCGAACCAAAGAAATCCCTATGTATCGAACCAAAGAAATCCCAATGTATCGAACCAAAGAAATCCCAATGTATCGAACCAAAGAAATCCCTATGTATCGAACCAAAGAAATCCCAATGTACCAAACCAAAGAAATCCCAATGTATCAAACCAAAGAAATCACTATGTATCAAACCAAAGAAATCCCAATGTATCGAACCAAAGAAATCCCTATGTATTGAACCAAAGAAATCCCAATGTATCGAACCAAGAAATCCCAATGTATTGAACCAAAGAAATCCCAATGTATCGAATCAAAGAAATCGCAATGTATCGAACCAAAGAAATCACTATGTATTGAACCAAAGAAATCCCAATGTATCGAACCAAAGAAATCCCAATGTATCGAACCAAAGAAATCCCTATGTATCGAACCAAAGAAATCCCAATGTATCAAACCAAAGAAATCCCAATGTATCAAACAAAGAAATTACCAATGTATCGAACCAAAGAAATCCCAATGTATCGACCAAAGAAATCCCAATGTATCGAACCAAAGAAATCCCAATGTATCGAATCAAAGAAATCCCGATGTATCGAACCAAAGAAATAACTATATATCGAACCAGAGAATGCCAATGTATCAAACCAAAGAAATCCCTATGTATCAAACCAGAGAAATCCCTATGTATTGAACCAAAGAAATCACAATGTATCAAACCAAAGAAATGACCAATCCATTGTAGATCAGACCCTAAATTTATTTAACTCTTTTGTGAACTACTCAAGCCATGAACATTTTAGAGCATTAAATTATTTCATATGAATCGGAAAGCAAATAAAGATGAATTTGATAAAGTCCTGTATAGAGGAGGGTCAATGTATATACTTTGTGAATATGAAATAAACATCCTCAACATTAATGGGAATGTCTTAATTAAAACTCATATATAGTCTTGGAAACCAGTGTTGTCACCTGGGATTTCTAGTGGTTAGAATTTTATCACCCGTCACCTTGCTACAGGCTAGGGGGACGAAAACTTTATTTTTTGCCACCTGGCTCTACATGAATTTCTGTACCCATCAAATTCTTAAAAGGGTAACACAACATTATTATGGAAACATTCCATAAAATAGTTATTTCTCACTGAACATTATAATAAGCTACAAAAATTCCTAGCTTGATGAAACACTCCCCATTGCGAAAAATTGAACAGTGATTATGATAACTAATCACTAAGGGAACTGTTTTTCTACTTGCTTTCTTGAACAAATTTCCACTCACCAGAAGGTGTAGCGGGCATCTGTTTCAGTTGCAAGGAGTTTTCATACCAGCCTCTCAGCTCATTTTTAATTTTCATCATCAGAGCATCCTACAACAAGAAATATGGTAGAAAAATTTAGCCGTAAGTGTGGTTCTGAAAATGAGAGATACTGTACGACATAAAAGATACAACCACACAAATATTGGCAATGTGGGATAAAGAGGATATGTGCTCAGGTAAAGTATATGATCATAAAAGAAAGCAAACCTCTGTTTTGACATAGTCCTTTCAATTTACACAAGCATTTATAGTATTGACTGAATTATACATTTGCTGCTGAAAATTTCTTTTAAAAAATGACAAGTGAAAGAGTTTTCAGACCTATCACTTAATAAGTGGCTACTGTTTTGCTGCACTACACTGCTTCAAAGAGGTTAAAGGGCAAGTTTATACATTATATTCACCGTCATCATCATCATCATCATCATCACCATCCTCATTATCATCATCTTTTTCTTCATCATAATTATCACCATTATCAAATCAGTATCATCATCGCCACAAGAAGTAGTAGAAGTAAGTAGTAGAGAAGCAGTAGTAGTAGAGAAGCAGTAGTAGTAGAAGAAGAAATAGTAGAAGAGGTATTAGAAGAATTAGTAGAAGTAGAAGTAGTAGTAGTATTAGTAGTAGTAGTAGTAGTAGTAGTAGTAGTAGTAGTAGTAGTAGTAGTAGTAGTAGTAGTAGTAGTAGTAGTAGTAGTAGTAGTAGTAGTAGTAGTAGTAGTAGTAATAGAAGTAGTAGTAGTAGTAGTAGTAGGTAGCATAATAATCATCACTATCAGTCTGCTAGCCACACTGAGAACCTTGTTAACACCCACTTACTTCATCGTACATCTCATAGACCCATGGTGGCCACCAGGTGAGATCAGCTTCAGACAGGTGTCGTTTCCTTCTCTCCTTCAGCCACTGCATGCCCCCATCCTTAGCAGAGGGTGAGATATGATGGGGAACCATTCTTCTCCTACCGAGGGACCGTCTCCTTGCTGTACAGAGAACATCTGGGAGACACCTCTCTGGGAGGATCATCACCTGGCCAATCAGAATACTGGAATTTAAAGAAAATTTAGGGGACAATGCTTTTACATGATTTGGTCTTGTCTGTCCAAAAACCATAACTAAGCTAAGTAATGGGCAGAGAGGTCGCCGTGCCAGAACATGACATGGCCACCAGGCAATCATCACCCTGCTAACGAAGCTTACATGGATTTATACTGCTGCATATGCAATGCACATGTGTGCTCCTCATTTCAGTGTAGGTAGTACTGTATACAGGCACTCAACGTGCTACAATCTTTCCACTTGCAACAAGGATGTTTAAAGTTATTAAGATTTAAAGGCAAACTATCCACTGTACAATGTTGAATAGGAATAGCGGACTGCCAGTTGCTTGATCTACAGTAAGCACTTGTGCAAAAGAGATGAACAGAGTGCTGAAAGACGTAATATGCATGATTTTCCACAGAAAAGCAAAACAACTGAAGTGAAATACAAGGAAAGCGGAATGCTCTGCTTATTAGCAGATCCAAGATCTTAAAACAAGGAGGAACTCCAGGAAAAAGGTTGGCAACCCTGGCATCCGTAAGGCACTTATAGTGTGTGCTATATGAAAGTGGAACATTATTAACTAACTCCCATCACTTACCCATCAGCTTGTCTTCTAGTTTCCATCACTTTAAATCTTTGTCTTCCCATCGCCTTCATCCTCATCGTCTCTATACCTCCATCATCTTCCTCCTTGGCACTGAAGATCTCTGCTGTCGTCCCAAGGTCCGGAACAGAGATCTCACGTCTCGATGATGGTCTTTCCTGACTGAAAGGTACAAAGCACAAATGTTTTATAATTAGGAATACACAAACAGGGTCCGTGAACAATTTTGAAAGTGGGGGGGTCTAAAGCCAAAATTGGAGGAGGGCTGACCATGCCAAAAAAATTACAATCAGATGGTCATTTTTACGATTTTGAACATCGTTCAGGAAAAAGTAGGGGGGGCTGAAGCCCACCCTCCCCGCATGTTCTATGGCCCCTGATTAAAAACAAGAATTCAGTGTTTAGAACCATAAAGGTGGAGGATTGAACTGTTTGAGGCACCGAAGCTTATAAAATGACGATTCAAAAATGCGTTCTGCTCTGCTGACATCACTCTCCTAAATACTCTAGCTGGTAAATGCTACCCTCTAAGGTTGAATAACATCAAATAATTTTGGTCTGGTCTATACAATTGGAATTGTGTTACACTGGCATCCATCCCCACAATAAATCATTCTGACTCATAATAAATGCTGCCCTCACCAGTCAAACAATATACATGTAATTAGTTCTAGCATAAATACACTCACCTGTCATAGAGCATGCCAAACGTCCGGTTGTTCTGTAGAATGTGTTTCATCATACTGATGATCCTAGGATTGAAAAAATGCAGAGGAATGGTCTCCCCAGGTACTAGGACTACCCCTGGTAGCTGGACCAAAGGAAGGGATATGGAGCACTCATCGTCCAAAACTGTGCGTCCGCTGTAGTCTTCCAAGTCTGAGCCTAGATACTGCAGAACAGGAAAAATGACAAATCAATTTTTTTCTTAAGAACAAAAAATGACAGAGAATATCATTATGGCCAGTATTCTGAAGTAATGTTTAACTTAACCCTATATAGCCCAGGCTATTTTGAAATTGCATAGCCCGGGGGGACCTATTAGGCCCCACCTCAGATATCGGCCATTTATCGACCAATTGCGACCAAATTTGGTGTGTGGGTGTCTCATTATGTATTTTCCAAGAATACGTTGTCAAATTTGTGATATTTATTATCATTTTTTTTTTATCTAATTAATTATGCAAATATTCAAATTTTTTCAAGGAATTTTCATTTTTTTGGTAGTTTTCCCCCCATTTTTTTGAGAAAATGCAATGGAATCAAGCATGTTAGTAGCCAGTCATGTAATCTAAAAGACAGCTCACTCAACTGTATTGAAATTGTATAATTATTAGATTATAATAGTAATTAATTATGCGCATATGCTAATTTTTCTCAAAATTCTGAATTTCACATATTGATTACCACATCTGGGCATAAATTTTTTTCTAGTTGTGTACTGAAGAAAGGTGATATTTACTTTATATTTTGACATTATATCATCAAAAAGTGAAAATACTTATGCAAATTAGAGATAAATGAATATTCATTAGCAGCCAGAAAGTTGAATGTTTCAAAGTAATTTATTAGATGTTGGATAATATTCTTGTTTCCAAATTCTTATGTATTTCTTTGTTTTTAATTTATTATGTATTTCTTTGTTTTGAAATCTCTATTTTTTATTGTTTTTTTAAATCTAGAATAGTTGGTGATAGCCCAAAAGAAAGTTATGTGAGGAAAAACAGAAAAAAAACATTCATCTGACAACACTTTTTGTAAAACCCATACATTGTACACACAAAAGTCGATGGAAATTGCCATTTTCGGTGACATTGGTCACGAATATGTGCTATATCTCCGCAAGTGTACCCCCGATTTTCGCAAACAGGGTCTCAAAATGTGCGGGAGATGTGAAAGAAAAAAGTCATGAAATTTCAGCGTATTATTTTTTTGCATTTAGAAATTATCGCGAAAAATGTCGAGGGGGGCCTTTTAGCCCCCCCCCCCCCCCGGGCTATATAGGGTTAAACCACAGTCTAACTCTGTGCTAAATGTTGTTTCCTTTTGCTTTCATTATGAAGGAAAATACTTCAGTTATTATTCCCAGACAATTTGGGCATCATATGAATTAATAAATTGGATGTGTACTCTTTAGAGATTCGTACCTTGATTAGCTCTCCATAGTTAAACCACAACTTTAAGCCAGGGTTTAATTTTAAATATAGAATACGGGCCAATGAGTTTGAAAGTGGTAGGTCATGGTTCTTGCATTGTCCTTCTCATGGGGCGTTGCAAGAAACTTGCGATCAATTGCAAGTCTTTTTTGGTCCCTAAATCAATCAAAAGTCTTGCAGTTAATTGCAAACCTGCTCCTGGAAACAAGAAGTTTAATCTGATTTGCTATAACTAACGTTGATCTATCAGTTGTAAAATTGGAAAAGAATATTTGCAATTGATCACAAATACTTTCTTGCAACACCCTCTAGGACAGGTGAGACATTCCAAGTAAGAGGCTTGATGCTGCATAGCCATCAAAAAAATCTTGAAACAGAATGTTTTTGTGTGTTTTTAAATATGAATATGACAAACAATGAGTATGAAGGCAATCGGTTATAAATGGCTATTGCATCACTATGACTACAGAAGAAGAGAACAAGATATTATTAGGAATATAGTTAATGACCTCTGTAAGCTCTTTGCACTTTGAACTTGTGACCCAAGATAGAACATAGAGGACCCTTTCACAGATCTGTTATCATTAGTAGACTCCAAACAATGATTGTGACTGGTGGATACTGGGTAGGTTTAACAATAAGTGCATGCAACTGCAAATTTCATTGGTCAATTAATGATTCATGATTGATCATATAGCAAGTTTGTGACATCAAAATTCCAATCATGATTTGATTTGTTAAACATGAAAATGATTTACAGGGTAAAAAGAATGACAAATCAATGAAAATAGGTTTTTAATTCCAAATCAGAAACTTTAAAACCGTAACATATAACCAAGATGTGATGAACTGATGATGAATTCGTAATGAATAGACAAAAGCTAAGTGCCCTGTTCAGTAAGAGATTTTGAAAGTAAAATGTGGAATGAATGAGTGAATGAATGAATAAATGAGTGAGTGAGTGAATGGTGGGTGAATGGATGGATGAGTGAGAGAATAAATGAATTGATTAATATGAAAAAAAAAGACTAAATGAATGGCAAGGATTCAGAAGGTGGTGATGAGAGTGCAATGAAAAAATAAATGTATAAAGTAATTAATCAGATAATGAATGAGTAAATGAATGTAAGAATTAGTTAAAACATCACTAATTAATGAAGGAGTGAGTGAATGAATGAACGAACAAACAAAACAAATGAATGAATGCATGCTAAGGGTACCAGTCTGAAATTAATTGTGATACTTTCCTAAGGGTAATAATAGCCCGAATGTTTTCACTATAATATTTCAATAGCATGAATTCAAATTTCATGAAAACTTTCAAAGCATATAATACTCACTGCATGTGTTGTGGGAAGAGCAGGATCATAAGTTATTTTTTCGGGTCTTTTGATATCTTTATCCTGGTCTATCCTTCCTCTGAACTGAAGTCGTAGCCTCTCTAAGATGCCTATTTCTATGATAAAAACAAAGCACATTGTCATAATTAAAGGACAAGTCCACCCCAACAAAAACTTGATTTGAATAAAAAGAGAAAAATTCAACAAGCATAACACTGACAATTTCATCAAATCGGATGTAAAATAAGAAAGTTATGACATTTCAAAATTTTGCTTCATTTCACAAAAATGAGTGATGTCTACATCGTATACATGGTGTAATTATATCCTAGTGTCAGTGATCTGATGGGGTGTTAATTTTATACCACTACTACAAGAATTACATTTGGATATGTGCGACTACAAAATAGATCTACAGTCTTATAAAGTTGAAGACAAAACTAAACTTCTAATCTAAGACTCAGTAAGAGTAAGACTCAGTAAGAGTAAGACTCGTCACCGAACTAACTTTTTTAGAAATTCTTCAAATTAGTTCTAGAGACAGCTTAGAAAGTAGGGTCTGTCTAAATTGTAATTTGGTCCGACGCTGATTCATAATTTATCGGCTGCCAATTTATCATTGACGTGTCCAACAGAAGTAATCATCAATATATAAATGTCGCATTTTGTGTCGACCTAGTTTACGACGAGTTTAATTCATTGGACATTGGAGCTAACACAAAAATGAACAGATGGGACTGAATCGGGATGAATATCATTAAATTTCACGAAGCTTGCGCTCATAACAACAGCAGGTACGTTGAAAGAAGAAATTATGTTATGTTTTTGTGATATTTACCATCATCGTCGTCATCATCCCCGTCGTCTCCTTCTTCATCATTGTACTCTTCCGGGTGTTCTATTTCTTCGTTATCAAGAAGTTCGTCCTCCTCATCCGCCATGTTGATTGTTTACAAATAGAATTTTCCACCACACTATAGCCTGTCGATCTGGTACACGGTCTGCCCCGGAGAATGGTAAGCTCCCCCTCCCAGGCCCAATGCACTGGCCCTCATTGGCCCTTTCCACAGTTCGGAGGAATGATGGGGGGGGGGGTGATGATAATCATTGGGCTACTCATGTAACATGACGGCGGCCAAGACGACCAAGTAGCCCCTTCGGCATGCCGCCCCTTCTCATACTTTTTTTTCTTTTTCTTTTCTTTTTAATTCTTTTTTTTCTCCCTTTTTTGATCTGTCGATCATTTGGAGGAGTCTTTTTTCAAATTATGATTAAAATGACGAGAAGATTACTGTATCAAGTTAGTAGCCAAAAAATATATATTACAAAATTTGGGTGAAGGTTTGGGGAAATCAATCAAAATAGATTTAAAATGTTATTAGAATATTAATTAGTATAATGTCATATACGAATGAGCTTCCCAGGGGATCATCCTCATTCATCATGTATTAAAAACAAAAATGAGTTTCGCCACCAAAAAAATCAAAATGGTTTTTATTGTGCCTATGCCTTCGATATGCCTATATACCAACAGACAAACCATTTCACATCGGCTCCTGAACAAAAACAGAAATCTCACGCATCGTAGTGTAAGAAGTTTATACAGGTTTAATGTATGAAACCGGGCCGGGGTTCTGATTTTTATCTATTCATATTTGTTAGAAAATTGGGAGAGATAGTGGTGCTGATAACTGAAGATTAAATTCTGATTTTTTTTTTTCAAAACCTCCCATCATTCAAAGACGTATATATTTTATTTCAAATGTTGTATGAGCACACTTATTTTTTAAAAGCATTTTTTTTTTTTGGGGGGGGGGGGGTAGGTTCCCTGCAAGTACAGACAAGAATGGAATAATGACTTCAGCGTGTGGAGGAGCAAGACGTAGTCCAGCGGACTCGACAACCGAGCAGCAGATACTAAAGTTTATTCATTTATTTTTGTTTAAACAAGTGCACGCCAAGTTACCAATAATGCATATAGCATTTCCATTTATTTGAAAGCAAACTCTTTTATCCTGCTTTCAAATACATGGTAACTTGGCGTGCACTTGTTTGAACAAAATTAAATAAATAAACTTAAGTATCTGCTCGTCGGTTGTTCTGGACGTGACCCTTGTCCCCATACCGCGCGCCGCCCCTATTTTGTGTGTCTTTTTTTTTTTGGTTAATATTCGGGCAAATGAAAATGGGGGAAGGGAGTATTACTCAACAAATAAAAACATTTTAGGGGGCCTATACCCTATGACATAAACATCCCTAATCATCGGCCCTTAAAGAATAGGGGAAAAGAGTTACATGATCAACGCCTATAGGCCTAAGGGGTTGTCATATTATTTTCTTCCCATTTCCCTTCTCCTTTTCCTCCCCCCCCCCACTATAATTCTAAAACGATGGACGGCGACCGCCCCCTGTTACCTGTGTATAATGTAGCGCTGCCAGACCATTTAGGATCGTGGGTCCCTATACATAACATCCCCAATGGACCAACCACTGGGACAACTATAGACGTCCTTATAATCTCGAAGAACAACTGAAAACAATTTCCCCCTGTGGATAAAATGTTTTTGCGAGGGGCGGGCTGACAAATATGATAATGATTTCACAGGGGCATCAGGGCACTGGCGTACCTAGGATTTTCCAAAAGGGGGGCAAATTTTTTTGAGGATGTGTCCGCGAAAAAAATTGACGAGCAAAAAAAAAAGTCTTAAACAACAAATAAAGGATTTCTTACCACAAAACATATTGACCAGCAAAAAAAAGGTCCTCAACCCAAAAAAGGGGTTTGTTACCAGAAAAAATTGACAAGTTAAAAAAAAAGGGTCTTCAGGTTCAAAAGAGAGGGCACACGTCTGCTTTCAGTGCATTTTTACATAACACAAATTATTGATTTGTCTTCTCAAAAGGGGGAAAGGGGGCACGTCCCCTGGATCAGTTGTGACTCGTGAGGGAGAGGGGCAGTCTGCCCCCCCCCCTTAGGTACACTAGTGCATCAGGGTGATAACCCCTATATGATTTTTCAAGTGATGGTAAATGAAAAAGAGGAAAAAATTGGGTTGGAGGAGGAGGGGTAATACAGAGGAGGACGAAATGATAAATTGGTGCTGGGTAGCGCTGCTAATGGGTCTCCCCTTTTCATCAAAATATCTGGGGACCGTTTCATCAACATTTTTGTATGACAAGTTGTCAGATCTGACATCTTTCCTTGATTCTAATTGGCTGAGAGGCACTGTTACTATGGTAACTGTCGGATAAAATGGGACTTGTCGGATAAAACGCCCGACAAGTCCTTTCATGAAACGCTATATACCCAGGACACCCCTAAATAATAATCTATTTCAAATCATAACTGGATGATAGCCCCCAAAAGAAGATAACACCTTTTCACCATGAGAGTAATTCCAAAGTATCAGTATAAAAATACTGAAATTTCGTTTGGTACGCACAGATTCAAAATGATACTTAACTAAAATCAAGGATAACAAGGTCCACCAAAGGTACAGCTAAGGTCTGTTAGCTCAGTCGGCAGAGCGTCGTGCTGATAACGCGAAGGTCATGAGTTCGAGCCTCATATAGACCAAAAGCTTCTTTTTTAATCAATCATTATTTCCCTGAAATTCCCTCTATACCAATCTATATTATTTCACAAACAAACACAACCTGACTACCGTAAGTTTTATAGTGTGTTCTTTGTTTTAATTAACTAAATTGTATGACAATACCGCCTTCATTTACTGCATAGCTCTCATTATTCACTGAAGATATTCGACATATAAAAACGTAAAAAGGGAGAAAACTATAATCCGTGTGTAATGAACTAAAACTTTTGGGGTCAAACTTGTCGTATGAGGTATATTTTCAAAAGAGCTGCCCCCCCCCCCAGCACGCATGTGATAAGGACAACGAAAGCTAGTAAAGAATAATATTGATTTGAAGGCTGGGGAGGAGGCCGGGTGGGGGGGCACTCAGTATATAATGCATACACTCTTAAAAATATTGGGTAAAAATGCTCCACGATGGTAATTATGTATCCAACCAACATTGGGCATTTCTTTTGGGCATTATTATTTATCCATTGTGATGAAATCTTGCTCATTCTTAAGTAATTTCTGCTTATTTTTTAACCTTACTGGACAATATGCTTCCCGCATTGGGTAAAATACCGCCCAAAATTGGTTGGATACATAACTACCCTCGTGCTGGTTAAAATTTTGCCCAATATTTTTTACAGTGTAGTGGGTATGTGCTGCGGAGGGGACCCTCATTTTTACACTCAAATTTCCGTTCCAATAATATTTAAGGCATAGCATTTTTGTCTTATTGAGAAAAAGAACAAAGAAAGCCGCTCCAAAGCATAGCATTTTCTTCTTATCGAGAAAAAAAAGAAGAAAGAAATCCACTCCAAAGCTTCGTTAATTTTTCGTTACGCAGTTCCGGTCGCATTGATCTGCTACAATGAGCTGCAATTTTGGTGAAAAGCGGCCGCAGAGCACTGTCCGACCATCGCCTCTGCGCGAGCGCACCCGGCGGCCGTGCCGCCGGGCTAGCTGAATAATACACACATACCCGTTCCATAGGCATGATAGGGATGCATACACACTCACACGCCGGCGATCCATTACAAGGACCCCCGTTTTCGCAAACATTTGTAGTTCCGAAGCCCGTTCTGAGGACCCTCCTTTTTACAATAAGCCCGCTCCGCAAGGCCCCCGTTTTTTGTCTCGCCCGCGGCACACCCCCACCACTTTTTTGGTCGAGTGCCCCCCCCCCCGGGGGGGGGGGGGGGAGGAGGGTACATTTTACGAGAACAAAAGCGGAAAGACTTGAAAGGCTTCAATCGTAATTACGAACAAAAAGTAACCGATTATAGGTCGCTATCTACGAAAGCGTCTTGAATATAGATTTTACGAATAAGCAATAAAAAGTATTAAGAACGACCTGTACAATCAAAGAAATTAAAAAAAGAAAAATAGATACAAGATCCCCCAAAACCTTAAAACAAAATAAACACGACTATATCGATATTTACGGAGAAATTTCCCGACAAAGGTACACCGCTGTCAACAACGCCATCCTACTTGGAATTTTATAAATTAGTGTAAGCTTTCCTAAAATAAAAATTGACATCATAACTTAATGCATCAAGCGGTTTTGCATAATTGAAGGAGGAGAAACAATTAACATGATTAAGGTTGTACAGTCCAAACTCGTAAAAAAATATAATAGGCTGATCACGAGATGAAGGTTCTGAAGAAGAAGGTTGTTATGTCGTGTTCGGGTTACACGCAGCCAACGCTCTTCTGACATTAAAAACGATCATTGATAATTGGAGCGTATACCAGGATGTTTTGTAACTTCTACATACCTCTAAAAGAACATGATATTTATAAGAAAATATCCTGGTAGTCCTACATGTAAACATTTATCAGAGCAATCTTGTAATCGACATGATCGGGGCATTGCTAAATTAATAATTGGGCGTTGTTCACTTGACAAGCTTGTGTAAAGCACATTCTTCTTCTAGACAAAGTTTAGGCCTACTACAAAACAAAGTGAAACATCGTTGAAGGGAAAGTGTGTTTGTAGTTGTTTTAATGAATTCAAATCTCCTCAATTACAAGACATGGTTTGAAGCCTTCACCGTGATAATACCGTTCTTATCTTTGAACTGTTTGAAAGCTGCGGAACCGTCTTTGGAGAGTCAATTTTCATCGGCGATCATAACTGTCAAAGGAACAAAGTTCTACCGAATTGGTTTGGTAAGACCAAAGTAACTTGAAGTACGTACAGAAGAGCAGCTCTATTATCCTTTAAGGAACATCCAAGATTAAAACAATGGCGTTTCATGATGATAAAGAGGCGAAACACTTCATGCCAAATTCATCCGACGTCCATGATGCCACAAAGTCAGGATGGGAAATGATGACGACACCGGGGGCGACACCAGCTTTCACCAACAGCGGTCATCATGACGATGGTCATTTCATGAACCACACGATGGCCAACATGACCAAGGCAACGATCTCGGCTTTGAATGAATCGATGGCATGGAATCTCAAAACGACAACCACGGCGGTGGTGGATCACATGACGACCACCACGGCCATGACGGCGGAGGAGAATGCGCCCGGGATGATTGCGGATGTGATGTCGATGGTGTACGGCATGCAGAACGAAACGATTTCGGTGTTGATACCGAGTACCAACCCGATGGCCATATCGATGGGAGAGCTTTACTACGTCCGCACGATAACGACAATCATGATGACCGTCGCCTTTGCGATGGTAAATCTTGCCATGGGTGCGTCTATTGGAAAGGTATGATTACAAAATATGATATCTCAAGTCACTCTATAATTCAAAGCAACGTACGAGATTAAAAAAAACAGTAATCGAAGATAACATTATTTAAAAGCAATTAAGGACAGGGCCAAGTGAGCTTAGGGCAACCGCGCCCCTATAATTTGTCACTAGGTGAAATAATTGCAAAAAAAATGAGTGACAACAAAAAAACAGAAGAGATTCTAAAATATATGTATCATATTACCCTTGTATAAAGTTTTGATAGGGGGTCTACATTTTACAAGCTCTGCTTTTTAGTAGGCCCCTCCACTTTTTTCATTTCATTGCTACGTTTCAATCCTGCATATGTTATGCATTTTTTTTCATTGTAAACATGATTACGAAATGTACTTTGATGATTGTGGAATATGAATATATCAATAAATAAATAAATAAATAAAATAAATAAATAAATAAATATATGTCTAGTTACACATTTTTCAAGGATATATTTTTACTTTAATGACGAATGCAATATGAATGCAGAATTCACAGAGTATGAATCATTGATCTGGGTGGTTCATATACGGGGGGTGGCACGTGAACTTCTGGTCACCAACAAAATTGTTCTACACTGTTAAAAATACTAGTAATTTTAGAAAGTAAAAGCATTAGTCTTCCTTTCCATCAGGTTTTCCTTCGATTTCATTTCCTTCTGGCTTTTTTTTTTTTGGGGGGGGGTATAGTGGAGAAGGTTGTATACCTCTGTTTCTGTTTATGTTTATGGTAACTCCCGTAGGAACTCGGCAGGACGGCTCTTTTGCTGGTAAACGTCAAGCTGGTATAAAACCAATTACCAATAGGAAACATTTTACTCTATAGGTTAATCAGTCATAGTGGCTGACGTTATAGACGACAGATATTACTCTCGGGTCTTTTTATCAAAGCGCAGACAGTGGATGAGTGGGGATTCGAACTCACAACCTTGCGATTGTGAGTCATAAGCTCTAACCACTGGACCACACGACCCATCTAGTCAGTGCTTAGGTCTACAATTCAAATAAAAAGATCTGTTCCATAAAACAATGTTCACATAAATTGTTAAAAAAATAAAATCTGGCTTTATCCCTTGACCAGGTTGAATTGGCTCGTCAATGGCGTGTCCCTGGGGCTGTCTTGGTTGGATGTCTGGTACAGTTCTTGGTGTTTCCTGTTTTTGCCTTTGCCATAGTCAGCATGTTCAAGCTACCCACACCCTACGTCACCGGGATGCTGCTGGTCGCGATCTGCCCCGGGGAGCTATGGCCGACGTCGTCACCTTCTTTATTGACGGTAACATCTCAGTTTGGTAAGGATCGTAACTTATGGTGGGGCAGATATTTTCGATGATGACAATGGAATCGAGTACATTTGGTTCTTTAATGAAATTTGATACAAAAAACACTTCCTTGACCATTTCGGTTGCTTCTCTCCCTCGCTTACATGTTTCCTGCCAATGTCCCATTGATTTCCTTGTACCTTCTTAACGAGCCAAGCCACCTATTAATCGATATGATATCGCGAGTGGTACTGGTACTTATGTCCCTTGGATACATGGCAAACTATCAACTTAAAACTAAAATTTTAATTGTTAGATAAGGCATCCAATGACGCCATCATCGTAAAACAAGAATGCAGGCTATATACATTTCTTTATATATTCGTTCGAGAATAGGCCTACCGTCTGCTTACTCTAGAGCAGAGGCGTCGATCCGGGGGGGGGGGGCAGGGGGCGATCGCCCAACCAATGAAAATATGGGGGGCAAACATCACGTCCCCCCCCCCACACACACACACACAATTCCGGATATGCAAAAATAAAATAAGATTGTAATGTTACACAGAAATCGGCAAGCGAGATTTAGATACACAACTCGTTCTTTATTTAAAATCGTGCTCAAAATGTCCGCTTTTCAGATTGGAATATACAATTTTTTAGCTCGCACTTCGCGCTCGCATCATTTTTTAAAGGCAAAAACCCATACTTTTCATGATTAAATAGGTGAATGTTCCGTTTTTAGTTCTTAACCTGAAAAGGACTCCCGCTTCGATTTGCAATAATCGGTTACTGGATATATACCTTGTTCTTAAAAAAAAACGCTCTGACTCCATTTAACTGTCCTTTTTTCATAACTGGATGGAATAAGAAGAGAGAAAAAGAACATTTTGGTGTGTTTTTTTTAAATAATATTTTACTTATTTCTTTGGTGAAATTGTACCTTTTTTTGGTTGAATTTTATTTATTATTGGATCCTTATTCTGTTACATGGATATGCCCGCATGTGTGGAAAAGGTGTTGTCACTTCCCGCTTTATATGACAATAGAGACTTTATAATTCGAACCTTCTAAAAGTCGATTAATCGTTTAAGTCAGACCAGATTAAAGTCGTGTTACATAATATGCGGGGACATATGTTTTATCATATCTCCTATAAGTCGAATTTCGCATAGTTAAGATTTATGTGGGACGCCCCAAGGGACTGTGATAGATTCACCTACAATACATAAAAAGTATTCTTCATGATTATTAAATCCTGGAGTATTTTATCAATAGTTTGTCCCACAAGTTGTCAGAGCTGACATCTTTCCTTGATTTTGACTGACTGAGAGGCAAAAGTGTTTCTATGGTCAAATCGGATACCATAAGACTTGTCGGATAAAACGTCCGACAAGTCCTTTAATGAAAGAAACGCTTCCTTGATGTTGTTATTATGTTCGCATGTATGAATAAAATGATATTGATATATATATATTAAGTCTATGTCCCAGATTATTTTTTTTATATTCATATCATGTCCCCCCCCCCCTCTCTCTCTCTCTTTCAGCGTGAGTATGGTACTCATCTCGACGGTGGTATCAATGGGCTACGTCCCCGTCATGCTCCTCATCATCTCTGGTGGAGCAGTGTCGGCCTCTGTCGCAGTCTCCATGTGGGCCATCGGAGTGGCCATCTTCATCATCGCCGTACCCCTTGCGGTCGGTGTCCTCATCAGATCGTGCAAGGAGAGCTGGGCTAACGTCGTTACCGTGGTATGATACCAGAATTTATTATTTTAGTCATTGGTTGTTAGGAGTCGGGAGGTGAAGAAAAAAAGAGGGATTTCTTTTAAGAAATTGCATGCACACTCTAACAAAACGATCGAATCAAATTCTTAGTGCATTTCCTTAAAAAAAGAATTCTTGCCAATAAAATCTTTTAATCTGTATTCAAGGTATCAGGGGCGGATCCAGGATTTTCCAAAGGGGAGGGAAAACATTTTCCAATGAAAATTTGACAAGCCAAAAAAAGTCATCACTTTCAAAGGGGGGGGGCACACTCGGGTAAAACGGTAGGTATATTTACATTACAAATTTGATTATGGTTCTCAAAAAGGGGCACGGGCCGGCGGCTGTGCCCCCCCCCTGGATCCGCCAGTACAAGGTATCTCTTCAGACTTAAGTACCGGTATTTGTTTTTAGAATGTATTTTTCAATAAAAAATGACAAGCAAAAAATACCCGGGATCACTACAATAAATATTTCATCATTTTAAAGAATAAGCAAAGTCATCCGAGAATGAGAGGGCAGGGCACATGTCATTCTGTTCTATAGTATCATAGACCTATCATTCAGCCCCACCCCCGATTCCAATAAGGACTAAATAACACCTACATTGTATTTTTTTTTGTATACTAAGTACATTGTATACTAAATTTAAAACGATTCATAAAAGACAAAAGGATGGAGGATGGAGATGAAACACAAAAAAAACTTTTGTGAAGTATATAGGGGGTAATTTTTTTTGTACGAAATATGATCCATCGAGGCACATTGATGCGACATATTACAAATTCATTGATATTTAATCTGTGTGGTTGTGGCAACGTTTTGGGACATCTCCCCTTCGTCCCTAATATCAAAAAATGATAATAATAAAACGTCGAGGGGTGCACATACTATTCAGTCCACAACATGATTGTATTTTTCATTCTAGCTTGGCATCACCGGGGGTCTCTTGGTCTACCTCGCCAACTCCCTCGTCCACCTCATCATCCATACACAGACCTTCCATGCTCCTTGCAGGGTGTACATCGCCGTCATCATCGTCGTCGTCATCGGTTTCCTCCTGACGTTGTTCATCGCTTACCTCTTTGGACAGCATCCCATTTCCCGCCACACCCTGGCCACCCACGCCATCTTCCACAATACGTCACTGACGTAAGTATAGGCCCTATGAAACAGGATGGGAAATAAGTTGTGTTGAACTGTTCTCTCAATATTTGATAGTGAACACGTGTATTTGGATGCATGGATCACCAAAACCGAATTTTCCCGAATAAATTCGGACCAATTCTGCCCGAATATGGCCTGTGATTCGGATGGATTCGGTGGTTTCGGAACCTATTCGCCTCTGATTCGGTGAGCTCCCCGAATAGAGAGGAATGGGTCCGGAATAGGTCCCTACTTAGCAAAGAATCGCCAAGAATTGACCCGAATCAATTTTGGCCATCCCGAATAAAGCCGAAAGCCACCCGAATAGTTGCAAGAATTGAGACAAAGGTGCCCAGAATCGAGCCGAATGTGACCCGATTGCTCCTATATAGCAGAGTGACGACACGAATGTTGACCCGTATCGGAACGAATATGGTCAAATGCGCCGATGGATCTCGGAACGTTACTCCGCGATACGAAAAGGTCCGAATTTTCCCAGATCACTCCGAATCCCAACCAAATGTCATCCGAACACATCCCAAATGTGCCCAAATGAAATTTTTCGTCACATTCGGAAGTATTTTGGAGGGTATTCGGCTGGTTTTGAACATTTCAAAACGAGCCGAATTCCTCCGCAAATGTTCCCAAATCCCTCCCGAATTTTCTTGCATTCGCGGATGGAGAACTATGGGAGCTTATAAAATGTCACCCAGGTGTTCATAATCTCATCATGTCTACATCTCTTAGGGAGAAGGATAAGATGACGAGATCTCGGATCTCGTCATGTCTACATCCCACGGGAGAGATGATCAGATGACAAGATCTCGGATCCAAGATTTTGTCATCTGATCATCTCTTCTAAAAGATGTAAACACGACGAGATCCAAGATCTTGTCTTCTGATCATCTCTCGCATGGGACGTAGACATGACGAGATCCGAGATCTTGCCATCTTATCCTATTTCCTAAGAGATGTAGACATGACAAGATGATTATATATATGAACATCTGGTGGCACTTTTAAGCTTCCATAGAGAAGAGAATACTCCCTAAACCAACCGAATACGTGTATTCGGATGGAATCGGAGCTAATTCGGTTCTGGTGTAACCCTAGGTTTTTAGAGAGTAAAACGACTTACATCTCCATCTTTTACTTTCTCCCTTCTCTTTCATTCAAATTTTTTTTCTTGTTTTCCCCTTTTTTTTCTTCACCATTTGAAAAAAAAATCTATGCGGTAACCCTTTGTACCCAGTAGCGCCACCCGGGCTTATTTGTAAAGCAACATGGTGGTGGTGACGAGTAGGGTCTATGTACAAAATTTATTAATGTCTTTGCTTTTGATTTTGTTTCCAAATTTCCTACATTCAATCCAGTATGATCATCCTGTGTACCGTCTTTTACGCTGATCCCATTGGCGACAACTCATCGTCGTCCCTTCGATCTACGGGCCGATCACGGGCATGTTCGGCATCATCTACATCATCGTCTACCTGACGACGTCGACGGTCACCAGCGACGGCAACCAACATCCCGAGGCTTACCAACCCATCAATGAGGAGCCACAGGGTAGGACTGTTTATCCTGACTAAACAGGGTTATGTCAGTAGAAGATATAGCTGGAATGGGGAGGGGAGAGTGCTGGGAGGGCCTTCTCGAGATCTCAGCCGCGGAACGCGCTTTTGCGCCTAAAATCGGCACGCACTGTCTCCCGCCAATATCTTATAAATTGCATCCATAATTTTCGAAATATTATTTGATTTGATTAATTAAGCTGATTACTGTTCACTAATTATATCACCTGTCCTGTATTTTTTTCCGGGATGAAGCTCAGTAAAGTCGAAAAATATTCTTTAAAAAAAAAACATGAAGAACATATTTGAATACTCAATTAAGAACATAAGAATTTCATTCAGCACTGCGCATCAATAATTGGAATCGCTTTCATTTGGGCTGCCGTGGTCTCAGTCACCATTTTAACATCGATCGGCGCCTTTTGGTGTAGTGTATATATCTTGTCTCGAGCCTCAATCTGTTTGAGTGTTGTATATGGAAAGAGGGTTGTGAGGCATGTATACACCTAACCGAACATAACTGAGTTTAAAACAATGTAAACACGCGCACAATAATAAATACGTTCCATCTTTGACATTCATGACATTTTTATTCTTTTCAGGTAATGGCGAGTACATGACGCTAGAAGATGGTGATAACAATACGAATGTCAGGATGGGCGGATTCCGGCTGAAAATGAAAGATTATGAAGAAGTCAACGGAACAGTGACTGCCTACTGATTATAAATTACTTCTTATCATTAGCTTTATCACTTTCGCTTTGTTTTGGGGGAGTTACAAGGTATCTCCTGCTGTGATTCAAATTGAGATTTATCAAAAAGTATATCTTGGATGTTGAATAAGAAGGGGAGGAGGGGATTATGTGATAATTTGATAAATTTCACTTCAACTTGTAAATATAGTATTATGGAAAGTGTGGAAAAAATATTTAAAAAATCACTAATTTATACTAATTTTTCCCATGAGACGTCATAAACAAAATCTGTGTCAATGTGATTTTTTTTAATGTTACAGTATCGTGGCAATGTTGAATATCAACGTATTCACTATACACTGCAAAAACTCAGGTGTTGATTTAACACCAGCCCGGAATCTTTATATGTCCACACCAGAGAAGTGTTAAACAACACCAGTTTCCTTTTGGTCTAACACCAGATAGTTATTTATACACACCAATTGGTATTAAAACAGCATCGGTTTGATTCCAAACTGGTGTTGTTTCAATACTTCTCTGGTGTGGACATATACATGTATAGATTCCGGGCTGGTGTTAAATCAACACCGAAGTTTTTGCAGTGTATCCTTGGACAACAGACATAGGAGGGAGATTAAAATAAAATAGGGTGGGTGTATAGAAACACTCATAACAAAATTTTAAACATGTTTAATTCGTCTTTCCGAGATACATCCGAATGAATTCACATCATATCAAATGAAAATTTCAATACCTTAAATTTGATAAATTAGTATTAATTTGCGATAATTAATTGGATTTTTATAGTATGCAGTGGGGGTACCTTGAAGAGAGAACATAATTATTTAGGGAAATACATTACTCCAAGTTTTAAACGGCAGTGTGTAAATATATGTATATTGATTATAAAAATGTTATAATTATTCCTGGTTATTATGCCTCTAAGCTTCATGTATTTTTGTGTAGGATATACATATTTTGTGATTTGAAAAAAAAGGCCAAGATATAAAAAGTATTGATTTTGCATGATGCAGTATGTTTTGAATGTATCGTTATTATAGTCAAATCATTGCATTTATTCATGTAAGTGGTATTGTATAGACCTACTGTATATAAAGATGAAAATAAAAATAATGAAAATATATATCTTTCAACTCGAAAGATGAAAGTGATCGGGGCCCGGGTACACAAACGGTTGCAATTAAATGCAACTCGAAATAGTTACTGAATGCAATTTGATTGCCATTGTATATATTAGATGCGCAATTCAAGAATTGCACTTTTTTTTAGGTTGTGTTTAAACACTGATGGTTTTATAGATACAAAAAATTATCAACGTTATAACTTTGTTACAAACCATCTACAAACGTTCAAATTAATATTGTGAATGTTAATTGTTCCTCTTCGTTTGTACCTGTACACTGGGATTACACTGCCATCATTGGTATAGGACTTAGTTCATATCTTCTTCAGATTTCTTTTTATGGGAGTATTTTTGTTTGATTTTCTCTTTGATAAGTGTGTATTATGATCATGAAGGTTTTTAAGATTATCTGAATCATTCTAACGTTTACGAGAACACTGTAAAAATGCAGGTAAAAAAAACATGCATAATGTTTAAGCCTGTCACTCTAACAAGTTTTTCAAATAACGTGTTTAAAAGTTTAAACAGTTGTTTAAAAAAAAACAGTTGAGTGACGGGCTTAAACAACATGCTTAAAATTTTAAACAGCGTTTTTACAGTGAGGGTGTTTAATCTCGGTCGGTATGCACATTGCTCAACAAGGCGAATCTAGATGGGTAGCTCTTTAACTTATTTTTCGGGGGGTGAAAATTGCGTTTTCCTGTAAATTTTGTGAATTCCTTGTTCCGCCTGAATTTCATGATTTTTTTGCGCCTAGCGTATCGCGGAAAACTAGGGACTCTAGCATCTGCATTTTAAAAACAAACGAGAAGCAAATAATATGAATGATGATTGTAAATATTTGTAAATTGAATTTCAAAACCTTCTCTTAACCCCCTCTTCCTGAAAATCGTAGCAGCTCCCTTTACCATTTAATTCATAATTATGATTGTGAATGTCTTAAATCTATGGTGCGGATTTGATATCATGTTTGTATGAATAAATTTATTTGGTCGGAATTTCGACAGAAATTTAAATAATTGCGTGTTGTTTCTTGTTGGTATATGAAACACGTTTTTTGATTGGGCTGAATTTTCAGGATATTGTGGCTCTTTGATATTATGATGTAAGGTAAGGGTTTGAAGGGTCTTTTCAAAAGAAAACTTTAAAAACAGAAACACATAAATGAGAATTAATATCCTCAAACTTTTATTCATTGGTTATTTTGAATCAATCACTTCATGATGAAACATGTTATGAAATTTAATGTAATAAGATGGCGCTCGAAATATTCGAACCACGAGTTCTACCTCTCTATCTTTTTATCTATCTATCTATCTGCATCTTTCTATTCCTTCTGAAAGTCCCCTCCCCCAAATATCAATTATATCATTGGCTTGTAAATTCCTTAGATTGCTTTTTATGTTGAGAAAAAATAGGTTTACTTGAATGAAAACAATTATATGCATATCTATATAAAGCATAGACGTTTGACCATGAAACAAGTGAGGGGGGGGGGGTACCTCTCTATTAAAAAATTGAAAAGGGTCACTATCAATTCATAAGTACCATTTTTAAGACTAAAATCAAAATGTTGTGAATCTTATAATTCACATCGAGATTTCTATTATCTCTGAATTATTACTAAAATTTCCATGATAGTGTCATTGTTTAGAATATGAAATGGGGGGGGGGGGTCCATAGTGATAAATAAGTGATGATGAAACTATCAAGAATGTATTTACTCTTTTCTCCTCGAGCGTTTTTTGTGTTTATGAAGATGAGCCCTTTCGATCAGTCTGTTCTAGAAACCTGATAAAATGATATGCATATAGAACAACAACCATTCTCTATTGCGACAAAGTAACCCGCTTTCTCTGATTTTGAATAGAAAAGAAAAGAAAAAATCTATTCGCTCTTGACTTGTTTTAATTTCCCACTTCTACCCTTTTTACACAGGATTTTCTTAACCCGGACTATCGCTACCCCGTACTATCCTTAACCCCGTACTAATTTTTTCCTTTTCACACATGCCAAATTGTTATTGCTAACCCCGGATAAGGAATGCTTGCTTTTTACACACGAAACTCGCTAACCCCGGACTAGTGGTTTTTGTCGATCATTCGTAGCACAAATTCTTCACTCGTACACTTTTTACACACGCTAAAATTCCCTTAACCCCTTACTATAGGTGGGGCTAAATTGCTATTTAGCCCCACCTATAGTACGGGGTTAAGCAAGCTTAGCCCAATTTCGTTTTACACTAGCGATCTTAACCCCGTACTATCACCGCAATTGCTGGGATAACCCTGCTTTTTTGCAGGGCCAAATAATCCCGTACTATAGGTGGGGTTAGCCCACTTTGCAAAAATGCTGTGTAAAAAGAAAGTGGGCTAAGCTTAACCCCGTACTAAAGGTGGGGCTAAATGGCAATTTAGCCCCACCTATAGTACGGGGTAAAGAAATTTTAGCCTGTGTATAAAAAGGGTATATGTTATGACTTCTCAAGATCCAGCTGAGGCAGGTGTAACTATTCTCAGGTACCTTAAGCCCTGCTCAAGACCTCATAATAATGGGTACTTTCAGAGGCGTAAAGAGCCCAAATTTATAGGAGGCATAGGGGAGATAGGGGTTAGTTGGAACGCGGGGTAAGTTGAAACATTGTAATTTTTTAACGCCTTTAAATAAATTTATGCAATACTGCCCTGAATTTGCTGCTATTATCAACAGCCATCCACCATATTACAGACAACACATGTGCAACAAGCCTGGTGAAGTGCGGAACCATTGTTTTTTCACCTTCTGAGTAATTTTTTTTTCTCTTTCAGAAATTTTGTATTATCTCAGAGAAGTTTATAGATCAAGTTGGGCTGTTTGGGGGTATAATGGACACTTGTACCAAGCTACAAAATAAGGTTATTAATATGCCAAAGTGAAGCTCCTTTTTTTTGTGCTGTAAGTTTATAAATGTCAAATGAGCCTCTGGCGTTAGTTTGAAAAAATGTTCCAATTTACCCCAAACATAATTATGAATAAAAACATTGGATATAAGAAAAAAAATGTATACAGTATTTCACACTCTTTGGTCAATTTGAGCCACCTCCCCCTATCATGGCATTGTTCTTGGTGTTATTATCATGACACAAGACATTCACATTCCCGTTTTCTTGTCCCATATCATTCAAAAGTTCTTGGACTTTGCCTCCACACTACAAAATCACTGTCAAAGTTCTAATTATTTTGAAGTAGTATAAACTGATCTATCGTTATTTTCTTACAGGAAGTATTTTGCTTTAATGCTGGTAAAATGCCAGGCGTTTTTTTTTTGTGATTGGACGAGTGTGAAAGCAGCTTCCATGCCAAGTCATCACTACACACAAACAAACAAATCACAATACACCTATAGATAGATTGTAAATAATGGTATTAATTTCTTATTTCTTCATCACAGTGGTAATAATAACAAAGAATTACAATAAAAGTCAAGTACTTCTTGCAACATATTAATCAGTGCTAAACAAATCATCTTAAAAAAAAAAGAATCAAAATTAGATAATTTTTCGGGTGACATTTGGTTGGTATTATTATTCACATTCTTTCATTATATAAACAGCACAAAATATTAACTTTGTATAATGCCTTTTAAATATTTATAGTTCTTTTCTGTAAGCTTTTGACTTAATGATTCCACACTTTAATTGATGTAAGAGTAGACCAGGTCAACTTTGGTATATTCATTCCTTATGTGACTTTTTGCATGTATTCAACTATGCTATCAAGTCAACAAAACAATGAAACTGAACATTCATTTCAATATGTAACAGGGAAGGAAAATGGCATTGTTTACTAGATTTAAAAATAAATAGCATACAGAATATCAAGCAATGGCATACTCCTTAGTATATACATGCATTAGATTTTTTTTAATTTAAGAGGAAAAGCATGCCCTTGACCATACATACAAAATCTTAGATTTAATATCATATTACATTTTTTTAATTCAAATGCAATTTCATTCTCGACAAAAGGGAGAAGCTCTTGGATACAGTATACAGTTTTGTTATCAGACCCCCCCCCCCCCCCCATTTTCCGTAAGTCTTCACTTGTCTCCAACAGTTAGTTGTTAACATGAAATAAAGAAAAAAAATACATGTGTTGTAAAGTTTCTTCATACAATGTTTTATGCAATTAAATTCTGATTTTTGGTGACAATTCCAAAGAATTAACTCTGGCTGGATCAGTACACTGTAAAAAATGAAGGGCTAATTTAGCACTTAGAGTGTGTGCACTGTAAGTGCTAAATTAGCACTTCATTTTTTACAAGTTTATCTGTTTACAACAAAGGACAAAATGTGTTTCCATTTCATTTTACTACTTATCTTTGGATATTGAATCTTAATAATTAAACAAATCTAAGAGAGATGTTTCAATCCATTTACAATGCACCGTAATTACCAATATTTAGCAACATCATATTTTCATATTATGAATGAGCAATGTGCCAAAACTTATGTTACACTTTGCAACTGCAAATTTTTGTCAATCCTTATCAACCTATTGTGCAATCATTGAACATTTCTATTGGAATTATACCCCTTCTTTTTAAAAATATATCTTGATGCCCATTCAAGTGAACGCAGACCTCAGCAATATATTTGTTGTGGGATACAGCATGTGTATTACATGTGACATGTATTGTACAAACCTAGTGTTGAAACTGACAAAATTGGATTTCACAAAAATGTTTTTACTTTTTTTTGTATTTCTGATAGCACTATATGAATATCATTCACCCAGCTACAAACAGAAACACAAAGAAAAAAAAAGATATCACCGTTTTAGGGAATCTCATAAAATATCAGCTTTGTGCTGGGAGTGAATTGAAAAGCATTTGATAGTCAAGTCTGCTGAATGCATTTTCGTTTTCAAGAGTATGAAAAATGGGCGGGATACAGGTAATAATCGCATATTCACAGTTTTGCTCAACATTTATTATACCAATTAATGTATTGATGGTTGCACTAACACATGTCAAAATACTTGGTTATTTTCATGTCATTGCTTAAATATGTGCATATCGGTGCAGAACGCCTGATATATTATTATATCTACATAACAATTTAAGATTATTCCAATTTCCAAAAAAGGTAAGCTTGTTTACGTATATAACAAGACTTTAAAGTAAATGATTTGTTAAAGGGAGGTATGTAAAAGAGAAGAGTCACACATTTTCTTACTGTGACCCCCTTGGTCCAATTTTATGATTTGAAAATACTAGGGGCCTTTCAACAAAGTTACCAAGATATTTTGTTGCTCCAAGTCACTCATGTGTTGAATCTGACGTGCTTTGTTTGGCTTCAGTATTAAACTGGTGACCAAATGAAAAATCGTCTCTGATATTAAAGAATTATAGAAATTCAAATCATATGACATTTCCAAATGAAAATTATATTCAAATGTTCTGAATGCAACAATAGTGGGATGAGGATGAAATATTATTATGCTATTTTTACAGTGGGTCTACTTCTACACTCATTTGTGGAGACTTATTTCCATGTGAACAGATAAATACAAATGCATTATATACATCCCACAACATTACTCATAACACTGTGGGGACAAACGGGAAAACCTAAGCTAGTTGGGATGTAGTACTGCACAAAATAATCATGTTTACTTTCTCAGTCATGCCAAAAGTCAGCAACAAAAGACCGGTGTACTTTTACCATTTATCATAATGTCAAAAGAAAATATAACTTGAAAAGTCATCGAAAATTGTTGTGATCATTGTATATTATATTCAAGAGTGCTTTGTACATTGAAAAGAAAAGAAATAATATATGCCCATACATAGATATACAATGAAGGTATATACGACTATATCAAATTAGATCATAAATAAGCAACAAAAAAGGTGGTATATGCAACAAAATACTTCTAAATTAGATAAACAGACAGCAATATTACATGAAAGCAAATGGTACAGAGAGGAGGAAAATATAAAGGAAATGTGATCACTTCTCCCCTATGACAGCATTGGAGTTTACTTTATGTTAACATCATAATTAGTCAAATTAATATCAAATAGTCAAATTATAGCCTGTTGCCACAATGCCAACACAAAATCATGAATCTTTTGTATATAAAAGCTTACTTACGAGGCACGGGTGAATGTCACAAAGGGATATCTTGTTTAAAAAATAATTTCTCTTTTGTTTTCTCAATCTTAACATTAGGCAAATTATTACAAGACATGCAAATCATAAACATATTCCAAAGTCCTATGTAGAATATATCGACGACAAACTGAAATGAAAATAGGATAAAACCGACCCGATTGAGATTGCATTTTATTTTTGGCTCCTCCTATGGTAGCAGGAATGAGCAAATAAAATTGAAAAAAAAATTCTCCAATTATGTCTGTCTGATTTCATACTATATCTGCGTCAGGGGAGGAAGGTGTATCACAACATAGTTCATGCACAAAACAAAGAAAATGTAAATGATGTAAAAGAAAATACTGAATACATTCTTACGACAGTCTTTACACTAACAAGAGCGTTTTATCTTTTTAAAAAAAATGTTATCTTCGCAGGAAAAACCTTTTCTTTTACAATCCTTGACAGAAGGCTGGAAGAAGCATGTATAAGACAGGTTTACACGAAATCTGGACCATGTAACATGAGAAATGATACCATCAATTGCACAATAATTGTAGCTATCAGGTTATGACAAACCATGTACAAAACGTTACAATCGATTGTATATCAATCGTATCTCTCAATGTCACAGAACCCCGAAGCGGGAAACCAAGTATTTCAGAAACGTGAACAAAATCTGTTGGTACTTAGATGAGCAGAATAATCATCTGACCTCTTTTTTTTCTTTTTAATTCTGATATTGTGAATCTTCAGTGAAAATACAAGCTGATATCTGAAAAGCAAAGTGATTCAAAAGTCTACCAATGCCAATGCCTTAAACAATGATACAAGAAATATTTTTTCAGATTTACATTGAGTCATCACGATGCACTCCACTAGACACAACATTTCAAAGTGTTGGATTATAGAATAGTAAAGGGATGTGCCAACAGGGGCCCTGTTTCATAAAACTTGTAATCGATTGCAGGTAACGGGCTGTTATAAGCTGCTGAAATCATGTAATCTGATTTGCAAAGAGCAATTTGCCATGGATTTCTATGACTATTTCTTTATTTTTTTTTACTGATATCAAGTATTATGAAACAGGGTTAGAAAGTGAGTCATGTGATTATGTGCTCGTGAAAGCTTCTGATGAAACAGTGCCATAACAAGTGATTAGAGGTGGGGGAATCTCGAAAAATAGAAAGAGTACCAGGGAGATGAATTCCATTTATTCAAATTATTAGAGATAATCAAAATCAATCCATGTACCAATTTCACTTTTTCCACAACTAAGCAAGTTTTTAAATATATATTACAGTGATTTTAATCCTTACAAATGGAAGCCAACAATTTCAAGCATTAAAAAGTTTTTGAGTTGGTTATCAATCTAAGCATACTCAATAAAATGCATGTTTCTTTTTAGAACTAATACCTAACATTTACTGGACGTACATCTGAATTTTTTTGTATAAGTCAATATGTTCTTTATGATATTCTAAATTTTAGAATATATTAGTTTTTTCTCACACATGGCCAAGGCTGAGCAGTGGCCGGCGCTCTCTCACGCACTGCTCATAACGCAGCATTTATACACATTTTCATATACGCAGTAATGATAAACATCGATAACACAAATTGAAGTCCCACTAAACAACAACAAAACTATATATATATGGCCATACAATTGTTGCTTTATATACAAAATGTACAAATTCATCATGTCAAATTCATTGAGCTAATAACGGACTATATCAGTGTGTAGGTGTACATGCTAGAGTTTGCAAGAGGGGTGGAATGGATGGTTTGTTATCAAAGATCTTACAGAGATTCTGCAAGCCAGTCATCGGCAGATACAGTCTACTATATCATACGAGAAATGTCTGGTGTAGCCTATCGAACCAGTCTCATCAAATTGCATCTACCAACATTGGTCTCCCTTTTTTCAAGTCAGTGGGATTATAAGACCTTGTATCTCAAACTTTCATTGAGGGTCCTGTCTCAAATAGACTTAAATCAATTCAAATTCAAATTGATCTTAATTCCTTTATCGTCAGGATTGAGGTTGAGATTAATGTCAACTTCAGGTTGATTACAAGATATTGCCGTCTTTATTTGGTAATTAACGCCCAGAAAAGCAAACAGATATGGCTACCATGCAGCCTCACAAACGCTTACCAAAAATAAGGTAAAATTCCATGATAGGGCATGAAGGAGGCTTTCTCCTGTCATCACTTACATCAGACGAACCTCTCCGATGATTGCTACCTATTATGGTTACCACCAGCTCTTAGAGTGTTTTATTGATTCTGTCTTTGACATTGACAAGCAATATTCAGATGAAATAATCGAGGTCCTAGCTACAAAAGGACTCAAAGATTGAATTTTGATCAAAATGCAAAGTTACAAGTCTTATAAACCCACAGCAATGCAATCTTATTGAGAAAAATAGGACAAATTATCCAACACTCCTAAACAATGGAAGATTTCAAGTTCGGCATTACTGCTGGTGTCAGCGTTGGAAGCACAATTTAGATTGCTTTCCATCGCTCTATACCAAGCGAGACTTGTCCCCAAAACAAGTCTTATTTCAACGTTGCCGCTGTGCTGATGTAAATAGCGACCAAGCTGACACCAGGAGGTCAACACCAAACTTAGAATTACCCAATGCCCCACAGGTTGACCAGTCAATAGCATGCATACAAGGCATTTTCTTTTTGAAAACTTAGGCGTTGACTACACGCGAAGGTAAATCTCTAAACAAAATATCACAAAATTTGACAGAATATGGAATGATATTTATTGTGACTTATGGGGCTTACAGCAGGGCACTACTGTAAAGAATAGAAAAACCAACAGTATGACTGGCTGACTGATTGAGACTGTGTATCTGACTTCTAGTTATTCTTATCATCATAGGGAATCCTAGAACCCACACTCCTAGATTGTGAAAATATTTCACACTGGGCTCGCCACATACCAACGTCTGCCAATGGCTTCTAATGCACAACAGAGATACTCTTGCATAAAGAATATTTACAGATCCTGGGGGAGGTGGTGGTACAAATATTTAGGCTTCGCTTTCATTTCTTAGAAATATATTGACACGAGTGAGATATACACTTACATACACAACACCAAAGCACCTAGTAAAGTGATATGAGGAAGCTGCAACCTGGGTGTGTTAAAGGCTGTTTCACCTTCCATTTCTCAAAGCCTGCCTCACGCTCTCCTCCTTCCCTTCTCCGTCTTCCTACCGTCGTCATTCTTCCATTGACCATGAGGCTGCTTCCATGCAGCATATCCCGAACGAAATATAAGGCAGTTTACATGAAATCAATAACTACACTACAGACTTCTCAGGTCTACAGTCTTCCTTCTCTACAAATCCTAAACCATTTTTCAATCATAAATTAGCTACTCACACACATAAGCATTTCATGCCAATTAGTTCATTATTCATAACAAAGGTTTTGATGAAGCTCGACACTTGGAGGGAATGCAAAAGAAACTGTGACATCTGAGTTGGTGATATATGTCGCAACAAAATAGACTTACGATCAGAACTGGTGCGAAGGAGAAATTATTCCACAGCATTCAAGTGCGAACAGCACTTCCAATCTTTTTTCCAATACACATACATTAATTCAAATCTATTTTTATAGCTAATTTGTGCTTTGTCGTATTACTTTAATTCAGAAATCTTTAAATAGCATAAGACCAGGATAATTACTGCTACAAGAAAATCATAGTGAAGCAGTTCACCATGGTGTGATATAGATGTAATCTTGGCCGTGATGTGACCACTCTACTTGCTAAGCAGCATACAGGTATACATATATATGTATGAAAGCACTGTGCAATAGGTTACTAATTTTTTGCTAGTGATATTTTCTTCAACTTTGGAGTATTAGATTATTGATGTTTTGTACTTTTTTGTGTGTAAATATCATTTTTTTTAACTGTATGTCACAATTTCTAGTGCACGAGTTGGATCCTCATGTCTTGGGAACATCAGCTTTGGTAGTTCCAGATGGTTGCCTTGCCGCACTGGCCTGCAAGTCCTGCTGCTGTTGTGCACGTTTCAGGTCATTCAGACTAACTTTCCTTTCGTCCAAAGCAGGTCTTGTGGTCGGTTTACTCAAGTCCGCAAGATTCTTGAACTTGTCATCGGCAAAAGTCCCTTTCCGCTTTCCTGCATGTTGCTGTTGCTGCTGTTGCAGGGATGCCGATGTCTGAAGATGTGCTGACACATTTTGGTCGGTAGGAATCACATTTGTATTATTATCAGCTGGCCGGTTGGGGTCTGTTATCGGTTGATCAACTGCAACCCTATTTTCACTCTGTCCATGCAGTTCCACATTTTCACTTTGGTTATTTGACTGGTTTAGACCACCAGGCCTGGCTTCCTCTAGTCTCCTTTCCACCTGACTCGGGTCTGTCCGAGCTTGGTAACCTTTCGAAGTGACTACTTCACTTGCCTCACTATTCATTGGTATCACCCTCTTGGTCAAGTCTATTTTCTCTGTACCAGAGCCTGTCCTTACATGGGATGGATGTGAATGAACATGCTGCGTAGGAAACGCTACACCTGTATTGTCTACCCCACGGGGGAGCTGTTCAGGAGATCTGTTGATTCCATTCTGCATCGACTGCTGATCCTTCATGTCCACGATCTGAACTCCAGCTGCAGGATTCATCCACACAGCTCCCGGTCTTGGCATGAATGCCTCAGGATTAGGCGTTCCCATTGCCTGGTTGGGATTGGAGAAAAACGCCGGTTGAAACGCGGCGGCGTTGGCTTGCGGAACAACCGATTGGTAACTGACACTCCTTTTGAGTCCTTGATTGCCAGCGTAGGACTGCTGCTGGATCATCTCATTGCTGCCAGAGAAATGGGGGTGCATGGTGGTAGGCACTTGATACTGGGCACCTGTCATGGCAGGAGCAGCACCTGGCATGGCTCCCTGGCCAGGCATCTCCACACTAGCAACAGGTCTGTACGTAACGATCCCTCCGGGTCCCTGCACAGGGACTCCTATGGAAGACATGCCTGGTACGGTAGGTGGGCTGGTGTTGCTCTGACGGAATCCCCCCAAATGCGGAGCCCGGTCCATGCGAGAAAGGAACCCCCTGGAAGTGGTTGAAGGGAATAGGAATGCTACTTGGATGCCACATGCCTTGGGGAGCAAAGTTTTCTTGCATGGGGAAGGGTACCATGCTGTACATGTTTGGTTGATAGAGAAGCAATGGGCTCTGGGGTGGTGTTGTCTGTGGGTGCTGAGCTATGAATTCTTGCATCTCACTCTGTTGTTTCTGAAGTATCTTATTCCTCTCCTCCTCTTGTCTACGGTGTGAAAATTAAAATAAAAACAAATATATTTATATTACAATAACTGTCAAAAACATCTTGCAGAGGATACATGAATCTCATTCTAAAAAAAAAAATCTATCAAAACTGTTGCAAGGGTAAGGGAATTGCCCAATCTCACGATGACCATAACTATTTGAAATATCACAACTAGAAATGTTGAAACCAGTGAGGTACAGATGAAGAAATAACCAAATTTATAAAGGTTTTGAAATATATCAGGTAAACATCAGGAGGGGAAAGGAGTCTTATATTTCTGAGCTCATTTAAAGTTATTTGAATAAAGTCTTACCTCTTGAGCAGTTCCTGGAGATCCCTAACTGCTTCAGCTTGAGAAGGCTGGACAGGACCAAGATCAGTCTGTTATAAAATGAAATATTATTACAAATTTGGCCAAGTGAGTCTTTTATAAAATTTTTCAACAACAAAGAGCACATATTTGAATCTATCCACTTTAAACTCAAAAAGGAATTCCTTATTTTGAATCATTTAAACAAAATCCAAGATATTCTAACAAACGTCAATTATCTCACACTATTTTATGATCCTATACACCTAATATTTTGAGTGTCTAATGCAAGTACTTTCATGAAGTTCATGAGCTTCTTAAAGACCTGATAATCAATATATCATATGATCCAAATTTGATATGATAAAAATAATAAAACACATCCATTTACGTAATGACCAGGGCACCGTTTCAGGGATTGTCAACACTGATTTCTTTTTGTTGTCAACTTGGATCTGATTCTTTGATACACTTTACATGTACTAACCCATAATCTCTTATTGTCAATGCTTAGCTTAATGAGACATGAAAAATGGTATAAAATGCCCTTTTTACACAGGATTTTCTTAACCCCGGACGATCGCTAACCCCGTACTATCCTTAACCCCGTACTATGTTTTTTCCTTTTCACACATGCCAAATTGTTATTGCTAACCCCGGATAAGGAATGCTTGCTTTTCACACACGAAACTCGCTAACCCCGGACTAGTGGTTTTTGTCGATCATTCGTAGTACAAGTACTTCACTCATACACTTTTTACACACGCTACAATTCCTTAACCCCGTACTATAGGTGGGGCCAAATTGCCATTTAGCCCCACCTATAGTACGGGGTTAAGCTTAGCCCACTTTCGTTTTACACATGCGATCTTAACCCCGTACTATTGCTCTTAGCACCGCAATTGGTGGGATAACCCTGCTTTTTTGCAGGGCCAAATAATCCCGTACTATAGGTGGGGTTAGCCCACTTTGCAAAAATGCTGTGTAAAAAGAAAGTGGGCTAAGCTTAACCCCGTACTATAGGTGGGGCTAAATTGCCATTTAGCCCCACCTATAGTACAGGGTTAAGGAAATTTTAGCCTGTGTAAAAAGGGTAAAAGATTGGATGTGAGAAATTGTTACTCACCGAAGCAAGGAGTCCAGGAGAGGCGGATCCAACATCTGATAAAGGGGGTGTACTCTGTGATTCAGGTTTGGAAAACACACCCTGGACTGGTTGAAAAGATTGACCATGAAGAATTCCTGATGGCTGCAAAGTAGGACCTTCTGGTGGCAATGGAGGAAGCGAGCTTCCATCAGATGCGATACTGTCTGGAGTATCCCTTTCACTGCCAATCAGGCTGTTCTTACGTTCGGGTCTGATGGCCGGTCCAATGGGTATATCAACAACAGGATCATTTCCTCGCTGAGGCGATGGCTCCCGGTCTGCCTCCTTCATCACAAGTGATGCAGTGGCTGACTGTGTTGGCAGCAGTTCTGCCTCTTGTTTCTCATTCTCCATTTCGACAGGTGTAGGATCATCCTTAATGGATTGAGTTGGAGCCGTTTCAGGAACAGACTGTTGGGCAGATGGTTTTCCTTCCACTGGAGCCTTGTCTGAAACCTTGTTAACTTGAAAACGGCCCAGCTTTGCTGGAGCAGCTGCAGACGGTTTCACGGTATTTGCAACACCTGCTCCTTCCTTGTCAATGTTCTTTTCAGTTTGAGTTACCAAATGAGAGACCACATCTTTCACTTCCTTTGCCTGCATTGCTGTCTCCCCAGATTTAACCTCGTCGTTTTGTACGGCATCTTTCACAGTACTTGGAGTTGGCGCTACTGTAAATCTACCTTTCTTCTTTTCCTCCTTTTGTACAGGTGCTTGGTCTTTGGTAGACCCAACAACAGTTTCTTTGGAAGACTTATCTTCAACTGTATCCATTTTGTTTCCAGTTTCTCCTTCACTGGTCTCTTCTCTTGGTTTTTCCTCAGTAACAGCTGCCGCATCTTTCTTCTCTTCCACGGATGACACAAGAAAGCGAGACTTCTTTGTTGGGCTAGATGGTGGCTTTGGGGACACAGGTCTTACTGGTTGCTCATTTTGAATTTGATTTTCATCTGCTTTCTCAATATAAGTTTCTTGTTGATAATCTACAACAGGTGTTGGCATATCTGGAACAGGTTCACTTGCTGGACGCGGCAAGAAGGTATGAATGGGTAGACTCTGGGTGTCCATCAACGATGCTTTCCTTTCATCTTGGATTGGATGAAAGACGGGTGCTAACATATTTGGAACAGGTTGAGGAGTCAAGACAATGTTTGCAGAGCTCTGGCTATTGCTTTGTGTGGTCTGCTGGGCAACACTAACACTAACTTGATTGTGATATGGTATATTTGTCTGCCCAGCTAATCCTTGTCCATGCGATACTTGCTGCTGAAGTGATGTCGGTGGTTGCCCCTGTGAAGTTGCAGCTTTAGCTGGTTGGGTAGGCTTCTTGTGTAACTGGGATATATTGGAAAGTTTTTCAGCAAGATCTTGAATGGTCACCCTTGCATGTTTACCTTGAGACTGTTGCGGCTGGGTCCCTCCTGGGACACTTTGGATAGGTGCAACATTAGAAAGAGCAGCTGCAGTTTGTGACTGTTGAGGTTGTGTGAGGGTCTGACCTTGCAGAGATGTTGCTACTTGCTGACCAGGTTGTGGTGGTTGGACTTGTTGCAACTGCTGGGATGGTATCTGAGCTTGCTGTCCTCCTTGCTGAGTCAGTTGAGTCGATTGCTGTTGCACCTGTGGTAGAACTTGGTCCTGGCTAGAGGGTGGAGGCTGTTGTTGCTGTTGAATAGGAATTTGCTGTTGCATCATAGGAGGTTTCTGTTGAAGTTGCTGCATTGCAGGCTGTTGCTGCTGCATGATTGGCTGTTGCTGAAATGGAGGTTGTTGCTGGAGCTGTTGCTGGAGCGGTTGCTGCATGGGCATTTGTTGCTGCATGAACACTTGCGTAGCCTGCTGGTGCATGTACATCCCAGGAGCACCCGCCTGTGTTGCCACAGGCATGAAAACAACATTCCCTTGCGATGTGTACATAGGCATCATACCATAGGTACCTATCATGGGCATACTCTGCATCATCCCTTGATCAGGGACACCCGTTTGGTTTGGATAGACGGGTTGCGGTGTTCTTAGCTCCATCGGAAGTTGCTGACTTTGCTGCAAGGGCAGTTGGCTTGACACAGCCTCTACAGCTGCTGGTGCCGGTGCTGGAGGAGACTGGTTGGGTTTGGGATGAGTCTGGTCAACACTGTCCTCATCAACATTCTGCTGAGGCTGAGTGACAGTTAGAGGACTACTACTCTTCCTACTGAGGGGTTGGTGCTGGTTATCAACAGGTCTCAGCTGCTGCTGCTGCTCACTCGGCTGTGTCTCTGCACTGAGTTGTTTACTAACCACCATCTCAAAGCTTTGTTGGGGGGCATTCTAATGAGGAAATAAATAAGAGAGAACGAAAGATCAAAATAGCATCTTAAAATGGAGAACAAATGATATTCATAGTATTGTTCGTAGTCATTTATTTTGAAAAACACAAAAGAAATTCCATGCAGTTATTCAAATAACACTTCAATGCAAACTGTCATCAACCCATGTACATGTTGCATTAATTTAATAATGTTATTCCTCAATCTACACAGAAGAAATAAAGCAGTTGTATCAGTACCTCTACGGAAATTCTACTTCTATAATGCTAACTTCATGCTTTTGTGTATATGAATAAAGATATCAAAATTTCACATACAAACATTACTCACATTGTCTCGAAGTGGGAACCACTAAAAGTATCTACTTTAAATTGAAAATTCTACAGATTCACACATTGCAGGCATGTTAATTTTTCTACTTGTTTAAAGTACCTTGCCAAAATGCTCTGTTTGAATTCAAGGAGGGGATAACACTAAATTGAATCCCCTATTCACACCATCTTATTATCTTCCTTTAATTGCAAAAGTACTTTATTTATTCAGTTTCCATAAAACAGTGTATTTCGATGTGGGGGGGGGGGGGGGGGGAAGTCCCCTCTTTGAAAAATTGCATGTTACTATTTAATTGTCAATTAATGTCTTGAGTATTTTTTTTTATCTCACAATTTCAGTATATTAGCAACCAAGGGGTCCATAAGTTCTACCCTGTTCAATTACATTCTGAGAAAATGGAAATATTGTGTGGATTAACCATATTTCCATTGGGGAAAGATGAAAGTAAAATTTCTTTTAGCAAAGGATTACACCAAAATTTCAATGGCATTTCTTGCATGGAGCAATGTGCCAATATCAATTAGCAGAATAACCTTGTGTACAAAAGAAATCCCTGGAGGTAATGAGTTTCTTCAGAGAAAAGACGCAGCTATTGTTATCAAATTGGCTTTCTCCATGTCGGACAGAATTGAATGGATCAATTCAAACTAACTTTAAAATGACCTTTTCTGTGTATTTAAACCAACATTAGGGTAATTGTGTTCAGCCTTTGACAAGCAAAGTAGGTTCCCGATGCTAATAACCAATGCCACAGTCACATCGGCGAAGCAGACTCCAAACTGACCAATCTATTACCTTATTACCAACGATAAATCATCAGTCGGTTTGGAGTCGGTTTCTTTGGTGTGACGGCAGCATGTCCTACTTTCCTCTGAACCATACGATGATGTCATGTATGACCCACATTCCTTTATCAAAGGGAAAGCACTAAGAAAAACTGGAGGGATATCATGTCATATCAACTATATTCTAAGTGGTTAGGAATGTAATAGGAGGATAGAGAGGATTAGCAAGGGGGATTGAGAGATGATGTCATCAAACTTATCAGGCTGCTAATTGTACATTCAAACTTAAATGGGTGGAAGGGGGATGGGGAAGGGAAGATAATGGGGGGGGTGGTTTTCACTCCAAGGCCAGCTACCACAGCAGTCCATTTTGCACATAGCAAGGAAGAAAAAAACAACTCAAAACTTGAATGAGAGAGAGAGCCAGTCCCACCAAACCCACCAAAGAGGGCCAAGAAAGGGGGCTGAGCCTTGGGCTTGAAGGATCAGATAGTGGTGAAGCAGGTGAGTTGAGAGCTGGGGACCATACCAATTGCTGCTGGGACTCGTCCCCGCTGGGAGGGGAGGCGTCCGACGAGTTCACCGCCTTGCTGGGGCTTGGGGGAACCACCCCTTCCTGGAGGTGCTGGCTGGGCATGGCATCGTCTCCGGTGGTAGAGGACGTTGGACCCGGCTGGAGGTGGGAGCCTGGTCCCAAACGTTTGGCATCCTCCATCACCTTCAGAAGCTGCTCCTTGAAGAGGCCTGCATGCTGCTCGTGGACCCACTTGGCTATCGTCTACAAATCAAACAAAATCATATCACATTCATTGATAGGAGACCTTTACTTTTCTAATTAGAAACAAACAAATGAAATAAAAAGTTTTACCATGTAAAAATAATGAAAGCTTAACCCTAAAAGTTCTGGGGCATATATGGGCAACAGATTGCATTATCAAGGCAATGATCTTCTGTATAAAATTTGATTCTGGCTGTAAATCTCTCTATATATCCTAAGAACTGCAAATTTCTTGTTTAGGTGGGTTTTTTTATCAAATCCGAATCGAAGTGTTTTATTTTAATAATTTCTTAGGTATTGCATATTTTACAAAACTTATTTTTATTGTTGTTTCAATGGAAATCATTAGCAATACAATACTCTTTCAATCATAGGCAAAATCAAATTATTTTAATCAGCAATTTTTTTTTATTTGAACTTAAGACAAATAACTCACATTACATCTGTAAAAAAATGTTTTCAAGCTATTTGGGTTTCAACTTGCATTTACATAAATGTTTGTGTTTCTACTGCTCTACATATATGAGCATCGTAAATTGGTCTAAAAATAAAAGAAAAGTTAAGAAAAGTCATAACGAGTGCTTCTCACATTACAAATTTACTGCAAAGGTTATGGCTCATTGCACGGTACATATATTTTACATCACATGCAAAGATACAGAGGCCCCAACTTGCAACTTAAACTTAAAAAGAAATCATTTCCTGTTTTAGGATTGTGATTGAAAACCCTCCATTTTAAAGAGAAATGCCAGTAGTTGCAGTAAACACTGATTTCATGAGAAAGTCTGTAAAACCAGGCTTAATTGTCAGTATATCATCGAGGATCAAGATCTGGTACAGTTACATAAACTGAACTTTGTGAAATCTTGAAATCTACGCTGCTTATTTATCAGCAATTACACAATTTCTTCCAGAATCCTTTGGCACATATTTTTCATTCATACAAACAGACACTTGGGTGGTCATTATATTAGATTCTTTAAAAAGTCATTTTGAGATCGTTACCAAAACTGGAATTTACCTTTAAACAAATACTATCTCATTATCAAAACATTGACACTTTATTTGATTTTAAATGCATTAATATTGAAACAGGAAGTAGTGATTGCTTGTCCCAGCCTATAGATATTGCATTGACCTGATATAAAAATACTGTAGGTAAACATGGCATTATATTACTTGTTTTGACTGTCCATCAACAATTCTATTCAATCTCCTGGTACGTTGGTGACATACTTTATAATACAAACATAGCATATACACTATAAACTCAAACAATATTTTGTTCATGGCTGCACTTTACCCTAAAGAAGATCACATGCTTTTTTTAGCTCAATTATTTTCCTCTCTAGATGCCTGAATGAAAAAAAGACTCAATTTCATGGATATTTTCCTCCATAATTGTTGAAATAATAAAATGATAAAATTAATGTTCTGAAACCACAAGTTACTTCAAAGATGAAATATATTCATGGGGTGGCTAGTTTTTAATTCCAAGGGTATGTGATATGTAATATTCATAATAAAATACATACAACACAAAGGTTTTTGATAATTGCATCATTCAACAGAGCAGGTGATTGGTTTATAGTGAGTATTGTGAATAACCTGCACATACAAGAGTGATCATGATTGGCCATTACTATTCTGTGATTGCAAACCCTTTTGTTACAGGGTCAAGATCTCTTCACTGTTCGACACAACCCGCTCAATTAGAAGATATTGAAACTTACAATATAAACTAGTTTTAAGAACTGAATTCATCTGGTAGTTAACATATATTTCGAATCAAAGACGTTATTTCGTACCAGATTTGAGACGATGCCATCCAGCTGATCATCTTCGCTGAACTTGAAGACAATAGTGTCTCCCCTATGCGTCTCCAAAGAGCATTCAATGACTTGCTCCTCATCCACAGATATGATGCTAAGCTTTGGCCTCTTCTTGCTTGTTTTGCTATGCTTCTTCTTGCCCTGCCTCTTTTCAACATTCTGACTGCCTTCCGCTCCACTGCAACAAATCACCAAATATGTATATGAACAAAGGGTATTCAAAATAATAATAACTGCATTTATAAAGCGCCTTTGCCTGAGGATACAAAGCGCTGCTATTATTACCCCGGCTTAGCTCGAGCTACCATCACCGGCGCTCAGTGCATGCAAGGAATTAATCCTGCCGGGTACCCATTCACCTCACCTGGGTCGAGTGCAGCACAGTGCGGATAAATTTCTTGCTGAAGGAAAACATGCCATGGTTAGGATTGAACCCACTACCCTCTGTTTGAAAGGCGAGAGTCAGAACCACTAGAACCGACACACCCGACAAATGCCGACTATCAATTTTTAAATTAATGTGTGTTCAGGAATCATGATTTTTGTCAAAGGCTTAGTTTTGATTTAGTTGAAGTTGACTCAATCAGTTTATAACTTCTGTAAGACTGACAAAAACATCATTTTAACTTTGGCGAAGGTGACTTGCGGAAAGTTTAACCCAACTTAGGCCGACTTTGACAAAGTTTTAACTTAGGTGAGGATGGCTTTAGCTCGGTGTGGACTTGTGTGAGGCTGAATAAGACATTTTTTACTAAAATGCAGTGGACAAAATTGTAACTTGGGAGAGGCCGACTTCAGGAAAGTTCTGACTTAAATGAGGTGACTTAATAAAGACAAATTTCAACTTGAACTAAGATTGAACTAAGATGAGATTGACTTTGCCAGAGTTTTAACCTTATAGGAGAGGTTGACTTCAGACAAAGTTTGACTAAGGAGAGAAAGACTTTGCCAAAGATTTGACTTAGGCAAGGCATGGTTGATGCTTGTTGGAAAGGAGGTTAAAGAACTTACCTTTCTTCTCCAGTACCAGAGGGACAAGCACTGGTACCATCGGCGTTTGTAACATCCCTCCTTTCAAGAGCAGGCGAACTCCATGCCTGACCATCTCCAGATACCTGCTGCAATGAAAATAAGGGGGGAGTGAAAATTTAAAAAAAAATCAGTTTGATCATTTTGAAAAGTTCATTCATCAAAGACAATCAAGACAATATGTGAGAGAATTGGAAACAGTGCAAGATGGATTTCTTGTGTAAAAAATATCAAATTTTGTTCTTCACCTTTTTTGAAAAAAAGGGAAGAATTTTTCCCCCCCCCCCATGTTCCTGTGAAAATCCCACACATTAAGCCAAATTACGCAAACCCTCCCTAACCTCAAACCAAACTCTAATACTAATCATCACATTAGTGTAGATCAAAACTACAACCCTGACCATATACCACTGCATCATTTACATTCTTCTCTCGACCAATATCTTTTTCTTCTCTCACATTCTCAGAGGCACTAAAATCCAAACAACTATTTCTATTCTTTTCCTGCCTACTTACTTTATTTCTCATTTCCACATTTTCTATCAATATATTCCAATATATTATTTATCTCATTACAACTAAGTATCAGTGAACATCACGCATTAAAATCTTTATCTTCATGATGCATTTCTTGCAGTTCAAAGAATTCTTAATGATGGTGAAGTCAACATTGAACAGGAAGACAAAAAAAAAAAATCTGGATCTCCAGCTTTTAAATGCAGAAAGCATAATCGATAGCATAAGGCGGGAATTTTTCCAGATCAAAGACTTTGTTCAGAAATGACCAGATGGCCAGATGACCTGGAAACACAATAGATCCATGGGAAATGTCTATGACTAAGAATGAAAGGTAGATAGCAGGCAAGTTGAAGCTGTATATCTGACCTTATTCCTAATTACCACGTAAAAATCTTACATTGATTTAACTTCAAGTTAATCACAAATGTAAATTGTGCTACAACTTCCTCTCTGCTATTTAAATTCATTTCTAGAAAAGTCTCTGCATATACAGGGTATTCGAGATATTAACATTTATTTGCTGGAGAAATGAGGAAATAATAACTAGTTCCCTTTAGACATGGATTTGTAGACTTCGCTGACCACTACAGTAAAAGAGTTAAGACGGTTGACTTCTGCTATTGACAAAATAAATTCTAAAACATTAACTTCAAATTATATTAGTTTTAGTGTATTAGTATTAATTCTGTTTAAAACTAAAATAAAACCAAAACCATCAAATATAAAGGACAGCCTTTTTAAAATAATGAAAATAAGTTGAGTAACTCTTAATAATCATTAAATAGAGGGAAAATAAAACAAATCATGTTTGTCCTTAAATTTGATATCTCATTGTTTATCTTTTTTTTTTCAATGAAACTGCGTTGAATGACTGAGCACAACTGTTGTTCTTGTAGAACATGATACATCATTATGATTAACTGTACCGCACATTTATAATGATGAGAAAGCATTTTGTGTTGGTGATTCAACATCATACCAAGATAAAGCCTACAGGTGCAATGGAAATTTACAACATTAGAAAAAAAAACATATCATGTAAATCCAACATGTAAAAGCAACTAAGAGAACACAACAAACATTTGACTAATTTGTCCTAACAGCTGGTGCGGGAACACAAAACAACACCTGCTTGTGTGAAACAAAAAATTCTGAGATTGGGATAAGGGCACTGTAACATAAGGCATACATGCAGCAATCGATCACGGGGCTGGGTTTTACGATTGATCAGACAGAATAATCAATGGGATAATCATAGAAATAATCCCAACGATCAATCACTAAGCTTCTTAACAATCAACTTCTCCTTGTAACAAACTACATGACTGTGATAATACATGAGTAAGTCAGGAGTAATTCTACAGGAGTGATTGAAAATTCTAATGTGAATATTTTACATGGAATAATTCAATGGAAAGGTCTTCTCATCTTAGCAAGGGATAGAACATGAAAACACACCTTGTTCCTGCCAGGTATGTGTAAGCCCTTCCACAGAGGCGTTGATGGAAGCACATTTCTGGTTCTAAATCTAAATTTGGAGGTGTAACAAGAAAAGAAAAAGGCACAAAGTCTTCAAATTTGAGTTCAGAAACATGTGGCACCTGTTTGCGCCTGTAAGACAGTGCATGGAGGAAATCGGTCTACTCCCTTGATAAGGAGGATAAACACTTGAGAGTGGAATACGCCATCTCAAACACAGATCAAACGGCTTAGCAAAAGTATCGAGAATATTGATATGTTTGAGGCAATTGTTGGGAGAGAATTAAGGGTACCCATGTTGACAAAAAAGTGACAAAAATATCGGTGTGAGTCAACAAGCTGGGAGGGGTTCAAGGAGAGGCCAATGCTCTTGTAAATGACTTCAACATGAAGAGTTTACTAAGAGACAATATCAAAATTATGAAGCCCTAAATTTTCAAGCATTATAGGAAATACTGCTTCTGTCAACCTTGTCCCGAAATGAAAAAAAAGGGAAAGAAATGGGGGGGGGGGATCACTGCCCAGTGGGGTATTTTATAGAGCCATTCATTCTAGACTTACTTAACAGAATAGGTGTAGTAGTTGCAAGGGACCAAACCCCCTCTATATTGGGCATAGGCCTAGATATTTATGTAGCTGAATGTAAGAAAATTGTTTTCTACACCCCCTTTCATTTCAAATCCTGGAACTGCAACCCTAGGCTATACACTACAATTGGCTTGAGGTTCCAAGGTCTTCTCAATGCAATAAGATATGTAATTATCATTAAAATAAGTCTGTGACAGAAACTATGTTTAGAATTCAGCTTTTGCTGATGTTATTGGAAATGATTAAGAATCCCAAACATTTATGGCATATATATCTTTGAGGAAAGTTCTATGCAACAAACTTTAAATTTATCTCTGCCTAACCAAGAGCATTGTATCATTGCAGATTTCTACTTCTCAAATTTGATTTGCATTTAGGATGTTTGGGAAATATTTAAAATAACATCTTTAAAGTCTTATGCAAGAACCTGCTACGGAAAAGACAGTTTGTGTAGTATCAAATACAACAAACAAACTGTGAAGTGGTGGTACCAGGAAAATGATTTCCCTACAGTATATGATGCCTTACAAATGAGAACAGAATAAAAACATCAAACAGCATGGATATATGCCTAAATATAGAAAATATCGACCAGGAAATTGTATCAACGTAATGAATCAGATTTTATGATATTTGCATCCCTCTAACAAACCGATATTATGGCTAATTTTGGTAAGAAAACATAAACAAGAGCGTTTATCAACACTTCCTGTTCTCTTCATAGGAATATAAAATTTCCTCAAGAAACAGGATAGGCAAACAAGGAACACTTGCAATGCTGGATACTTAGTATGATTAAGCAAACAGCATAAATGTTGAAACATTCTAAAAGAATGCAATATACAATCACTCTATTTGCATTCCATTTCGTTTTCATTGTCAAAGTGTTGAATACCAAGCTTTTACAATCAAATGGATGTAATTTAGACTCTGTACCTTGGCAGTGGCCCCCTAATACGTCATTCCAATGATACAGGCATTAATATCTACTGATCCATAGCCTAACAGCATGTGGGAGAAAATTCAAATCCAAATGCAATGTTTCACAATACTCATTTATTTTAATGGTGCTCTGCCATGGGCAAAATGAAGCACTGGTGAAATACCACATGTGCACTGTAGCTGCTTGTTATGTGGCATTCTAAAAAGAGAAACAGAAAATTGAACTATGGAATTCTTGAAGAATTGATGGCTGTGTTCGATACACACATATTTTTAACCATAGAAATGCAATTTTCAAAGATGTTTACTTCATACCAAGGTTGCATTCTTCTAGTGATTTTTCTCTTGGTTGTAAAAATTAATGTCTTTGAAAACTTAAACATGAAATGCTGAAAAACGACAACTGGTTCAAAATCACTTGAATGCAGGGATGCCATTAGGTTTTGCTGACTGGACCCAAAGAGAAGCCAGAGCACATGAAATCCCCTATGTGTTGTATAATATAAATTATAAAGCCTGAGAAATACTGAGATGGGAAGCTTTCAGGGCCTGAAATCAAGCAAAAGACTTTAACCTGGGTCCGGTTGCATAAAAGTTTCCATTACGGTAACTTTGCCATCCAATGGTAACTACATGTACCATGGAAACGATGCTCAACAGCCAATCAAAATCAAGGATTCCATGAAAGATACTATTGGATGGCATAGTAACCATAATAGCAACTTTTATATGACACCTAGATAGATCCTTGTGATTTGATTGGTTGTTTGATATCGTTCATTCAGCCCATTTTGCAATTACGTCATCAACTGTGCAATTTTGGATCCATACGATTTTGTCCATGGCACTCGCGCACCGAGACTGCAGCTCATGCACCATCAGTGCGCATGTTGTAATGACGTAACAATCAACAGACCGAACTGGCACTGCATGAGCATGTTTTGCATAAAAATTCATGAATTTCATATTTAAAAAAAATTTAGGACTCATATAAACCAAATAATGAATGTATTTTCATTCGTAAAATGGACAGAATACTTCATTCGGTGAAAGATGAAATAATGATCATAGAAGAATATCGTTACGATTGATTACATTGACCACAATCAATCTTGACAATCAAGTGTAAGTTCAATTGGTGAACTGGATGTAAGAGATCTCAAGCACGATTTTCATTATGGACGTTCTATCGGTTTGGACATGCACCGTGATACACCTCCAAGTTGTCCTCTACTTCCTGGGACAGGTGACTTGACTTGAAAAAGAAAGAATTATACTTCAATGAACCATTGCTTGAATTGCCTGCAGTGGCCATGTTATGTTAGAATCACAGACACACTCTTATTTAGTTCATCCTTGAAAGCTTCTCATTAAGGAGCATGATATATCGGATTACTTGTGTAATATTCCAGTCCTCCTTATATCCGCATACCAGCAATGTCTACTAATTGCCGAGTTCTTAGAATAAAATTATTAAATCTTGGCAACAAATGTGTCACAGCACTGGGAAACACAGTAAACACAACTGTTTCATGTTTAGAAAAGGATAGCTACACTACAGGGAAAAAGAAACTTGGCATTCGGGATCGTGAAACACGCTAGCAAATGTGCGGATGGTCTAACGGGATTTGAACGGATTTGTAGCGGGAAACTCAAAAGTGAGACGCAAATTCTAGCGTGCTCGGTCGTGATTTTATCGTGCGCGGTCGTGATTATTTTCATCCCCGCCTCTAACGTGATTTCCATGCTTCCACCGAGATCTTGGACCGTTGGTTTGACGCGCGTTTTTGCGCGATAGATGTATGCGCAAGCTAGTTTCAGGACATGCGCGCGCACCTTTTAAAAGGCGAGACAACAGGAAATGATTTTAAAGGGAATGATCACCCTTGCGCGAAACTGAACAAAAAGGATTGAAGTGGAAATGTAACTGTATTGACGACTTTCATTGCTAATTCATTTTTACTCTGACATGAATATTGCGTGTTCACAGATCATTCATTGAATATCCGAATGTGTTTTTTTTTGTAAAGAGGAAACCCTTCTTATTCATGATTATAAGGCGGGACATGTTTTAAGATTGTCTTGAGGCTTTCACAATTTCAGATAATGTCCATTTACATTTTGAACAGAATTTATGTTCTCCGATAAGAAATATTAAAGACGCATTTTCGGAATAATAGAGACATCCCGGTGTGACAAAAACGGGTATAAAATGATAATCTATAAAATGGTTGAAGTTCCTTAACATATTTGTAAAGAGTTATGAAATGGAAATCATCTGATTGAGATATTTCAAGTCCGGTGTCGGCCCTGATGGTGTTGAAATTTTGATTGCTTCCCCTAACTCTAAAACTTATTCAAGTTTGCATAACTGATTCAGATCATATTATTGTCATCTCAACAATGATGATTGATTTTCGGGACCATCTTCAATTTATGTTTGGCGTTATAATCGTGTAAAAATTGACCATACACCAACACCAAAAAGGTCAACACCGAACTTGAAATCACCCATTTACGACTTGAAATTAATGATGATCTAAAAATAATTGTAAGTTCTTAACAAATTCGTAAAGAGTTTTGAGGTTAAAATATAATCATATCGATATGATTCATGATGTAAAATCACTCAAATTTACTTCCGAAATATATGAGTTTCGCTTCGATCTTGGAGCACAGACCCTGATAAAAAGATACAAAAATATAATCTAGAAATTGTTGATGGTTCTTTATTCGTAAGAGTTATGACGTAATCATGTCAGCTATGATTTATGACATGAAATTATACTCAGCATTTGAAAGATAGGAGTTGCGCTTGGATATTGGAGCTCCTTGGTCTGATTAAAGCGTATATGAAAATGATTGATAATCTATTAATTTTGTTGAAGGTTCTTGACATAATTATTCGTAAAAAGTTTTAAGGAAGAAAGTAATCATATCCATGACTTTGTAATCTATGACGTAAAATAATTTTTCTTAGCTTTCGAAAGCTACGAGTTTCGCTTGGATATTGGAGCACCTTAGCCAGATCAAATTATATGAAAATGATAATGTAAAATTGTTGAAGGTTCTTAACATATTCGTAAAGAATTTGGAGTTAAAAAATAATTAGCTTTTGAAAGATACGAGTTTCGTTTGGATATTGGAGCGCCCTGGCTTGATAAAAAGTATGAATAATCTAGAAATATTGTTGGTTTTCAACATATGGATTCGTAAAATGTATTGAAGTATAAATCATATCATATCGATATGATTTATAACGTAAAATCGGATACTTCACTTTCGAAATAATACGAGATTCGATTGGATCTTGGAGCACACGGCATGGTAAAGAGGTATAAGAAATAATAATCTAAGAATTGTTGAAGGTTCGTATTCGTAAAGAGTTGTGAGGTAAAAATATCACAAAAATATGTTATACGACGTGAAATCATCCCTAACATTTGAAAGATACGAGTTGTACTTGCCTTTTCTAAAATATTTTTTTTTCAAATGAGTTTCGTTACGACTTGAGATCTTGAAGAAGGCACCAAAACAAAATTGTTCGGAAACAAACGCATTTACCATGTTTACGGCAATAAAAGAGACGTTCATTTTGATTGCACAGAGCGAAATATTTTCTTCCTCTTCTCTTCCTCCTCTTTTGTAGTTTATTCCTTTTTTATTTTCCTTATAATTTTCTTCGACTTCTTAGCCATGTCCTGAACCTGGTCCTTTCTTATTTCCCTTCCTTTTGGACAATTCCAAAAAATTATCAACCTTTTTGTACGTCCGATTCCCTTTTTTCTCAAGTTTTACTTCATTTTCATAAACTGACCACACTGCAAAAACTGCGGTGTTTATTGAACAACAGTCTGGAATATATGACCACACGAAAGAAGTGTTGAAACAACACCGGCTTTAATTCAAATCGATGATTTATTAATAATAATTGGTGTTGTATAAACGCATATTTGGAATTAGTCCAAAACCAAACCAATGTTTTTTAACACCTCTCTAGTGTGGTCATATAGATTCCAGACTGGTGTTGAATTAACACCGCAGTTTTTGCAGTGCACAGACTGTCAAAAGTAAAAGAAATCAGGGACAGAAAATTTCATGAATGTCCCGGTCGGACGGATACGGAATATGGAGTTGTCCTTTTTGTCATCTCCGTGTCCTGCACACGATTCTGCATTTTATTTCCCATTATCCCCAATATTCTTCTCTCTCAGCATTCGATCCGCAGTTGTTAGAAAAATATACAAAACTTTATAACAAGTTGTACACATTATATTCCACTCACTATACATTAGTTGGGTGGATGAAAGATTTATTCGCACAAAATATGATAATGCTTTGAAGGGCGGTTGGGGTCTATGCCGCAATGCCAATGGATATGACTTAACACTCATCATATCAAATACATAAATATTTTTAAAATCAATCAGACTTCCACCCCCGAAAAAATACACCAAAATACAGATAGGCCTATTACAATTTTTTTACGATATGACACCAGCTTTGGAATATCGCACCCCTCTTTCCATAAAGATGTTTGGCCTCTTGAAAATAAAATCTACTGATAGTGTGCTTCATTATGTTGTGAAAATTTGGAAATATAGGAAAATTACTTATCACGTTATTTTAAACAATTTATTATTTTCAGCAAATGAAGGCTTTGACAATTTGTTTTGAACATTTCCATTTACTATTCAAATCCTCTTAGGAATTAAGGTACAATGTCTGTCTTGATGAATAGAAAAATGATGGAAAATAAAACTACTCGTTCTTTGAATGAACCATGGATACAAGTGATTAAAAAAACAGAATTGATGAACAGAAAATGATGTCAGGCAAATCTACATCTTCTTTGAATGAAAGGCGTAGCTGAAAAAAACAAACATAGAATTGATGAACAGAAAATGCGAATCCATCCCTCCTTCAGATAAACAAAGTAACTGATTAAATATAAAAAAAGAGTTGCTGATGAACAGAAAAATGATGGAAAGCGATTCGTTCTTTGACGTATAACTGATGAAAAAACAATTGATGAAGAGAAAAATGATGGAAAGGGGATCTATTGGTTCTTGGAATGAACGATGTAACTGATAAAATAAAAATACAGAATTGTTGAACAGAAAAATGATGGAAAGCGTTTCTATGAATAAAAGACGTAATTGATGAAACAATTAAAAAACATAATTTTGGGGACTAAAAAAATGATGGAAAGGGAATAGATTTGTTCTTGCAATGAACGATGTAACTGATAAAATAAAAATACAGAATTGAACAGAAAAATGATTGAGAGTGAATCTTCTTTGATTAAAAGTCGATAGTGATGAAAATAAACACATGCAGAATTGATAAACAAACAAGTGGAATGCCTCTGGCCGTCTCACCTGCATCACGCGGTTCAATATAGCAGCAGTGCTGACTTTGCATACTACTCTAACTCGCACAAGATGTTCAGTGATACATGGTTACTCTTATGTCCTCTTTTTATGAACTAGACCAATAAACTTACAGAGATATGATGGTTATTCAATAAAAAAACCCAACATGGCCAAAGTTCATTGACCTTACATGACCTTTGACCTTGATCATGTGACCTGAAACTGGAACAGGATGTTCAGTGATACTTGATTACTATTATGTCCAAGTTTCATGAATCAGATCCATAAACTTTCAAAGTTATGATGGGAATTCAACAGATATCCCCAATTCGTCCAAAGTTCATTGACCCTAAATGACCTTTGACCTTGGTCATGTGACGTGAAACTCATGCAGGATGTTTATTGATACTTGATTAACCTTATGTCCAAGTTTCATGAACTAGGTCCATATATTTTCTAAGTTATGATGACATTTCAAAAACTTAACCTCAGGTTAAGATTTCGATGTTGATTCCTCCAACATGGTCTAAGTTCATTGACCCTAAATGACCTTTGACCTTGGTCATGTGACATGAAACTCTAATAGGATGTTCAGTAATACTTGATTAACCTTATGGCCAAGTTTTATCAACTAGGTCCATATACTTTCTAAGTTATGATGTCATTTCAAAAACTTAACCTCAGGTTAAGATTTGATGTTGACGCCGCCGCCGCCGCCGTCGCCGTCGGAAAAGCGGCGCCTATAGTCTCACTTTGCTTCGCAGGTGAGACAAAAATGATGGTTAGCCAATATAGTCATCTCTGTTCAATTCTTAATAGATTTCGTATCTCAAAGGTTGTGTTTTTTATTTAAGTTATTCTATAACTATATGATTAATTCCGTTACAATAACTTGATTCTAAATCTCTAATTCATAACTCCATAGATAAAAACTCAAAACTGAATAATACTCGTCCTTTGAATGAACGTCGTAACCGATTAAATGGAAAAAAAGCATGAACAGAATAATGATGGCAAGCAAATCTACTCGCTCTTTAAATGAACGACGTAACTGATAAAATAAGAAATACAGAATTTATGAACAGAAAATGGCGGAAAGCGGATCTTTTAACAAAAGACGTAAGTGATGAAATAAAAAAAAAACAGAATTGATGAACAGAAAATGATTGTGAGCAAATCTTCTCGTCCTGTAAATGAACGACGTATTACGGATTAAAAAAACAACGAACAATGATGGAAAGCAAATCTTCCTCGAATAAAAGACGTAAAAGTGATGAAATAAAAAAAAAAACACATAATTGACGAACAGAAAATTATGGGAGACGAATCTCACTTGTCGTTTAGATGAATGACGTATTACAGACGTAACTGATAAAATAAAAAAATACAGAATTAATGAACAGAAAATAATGGAATTATGGAAAGTGAATCTTCTTTGATTTAAAGTCGTAAGTGATGAAAATAACACAGAATTGATTAACAAAAACATGATGGTTAGCAAATATAGTCATCTCTGTTCCATTCTTAATATGGATTTCGTATCTCAAAGGTTGTTTTTTTTATTTAAGTATAACTATATGTTTAATTCCGTTACAATAACTTGATTCTAAATCTCTATTTCATAACTCCATAAATAAAACTCAAAACTGAATAATACTCGTCCTTTAAATGAACGTTACTTGTAACCGATTAAATGAAAAAAAAAGAGAATGAACAGAAAAATGACGGCAAGCAAATCTACTCGCTCTTTAAATGAACGACGTAACTGATAAAATAAGAAATACAGAATTTATGAACAGAAAATGGCGGAAAGCGTGATGATGAAATAAAAAAAACACAGAATTGATGAACACAAAATGATGGTTAGCAAATCTACTCGTCCTTTAAATGAACGAATTATTACTGATTAAAAACAACAACAATGAACAGTAAATGATGGAAAGCGAATCTTTTATAAAAGACATGATGAAATAAAAAAAAAAACGTAATGAACAGAAAATGATGAAAATACTCGTTGTTTGAATGAAATACGTACCTGATTAAAGTTTTATAAAATTACAGAAAAGATAAAAATGAAAGATAAAAAAGGATTATCTAATCGTCCTTTTAAACGGAAGAAGTCATTGGTAACAAACACTGGAAAATAAATCATGGAGCTAGCACCGTAAATAAACATTGGAAAGAGAATCTACTCGTCCTTTAAGCCAAAGACGTAACTATAACTATAACTGGGTCACTCGGTCAAGAGCTGCGCACATGGATTTCTATCGGGGGACTCCGGACGCGTTTGATGCGCGCGCTAGCAGTGGCCCGGCCCGCTGTCTATCGGGAATTAAGGATTTTCTATCGGGTTGATAGCGTGTTGAAATATCGATCTTGCGGGTTGAAAATCCCGTTATCCATTTTGAAGTGGCCTAAAAATAACGGGATTGCATCGTGATTGCTTCGAGATTGCATCGTGTTTTGATCAAAAAGTGCCTAACGGGAAAATGCGCATCCCGCAAAATCATGCCAAGTTTCTTTTTCCCTGTAGTGTAAATCTAAAATGCAGGGCCGCTAACAACATTTATTCTACGAGGGGGGGGGGGGGCTGCTTCACAAAACTTATGTTTTTGTTCCTTTAGAACTGTCAAGTGCTTTAATGAGATGTGAAAGAAATTGTGATGGGGGGTATACGAATTATAAAATGATACCTATGTGCCGCACAAAAAAAAATGAACATCAAGGGATCTGGAACTACATGTAAACTTTGGTCTTAAAACAGGGTCTCCGGAACGATTGCTAAAAATGAAACGCTCTGCATGTAACGGCATATATTTTATGTTCCAGATGGTTGCATAAATACGCATGAATTTGGTCAGGACGTTTCTGCGCAATGAACCAATCACAGGCCTCTGATCGCTCTGCAGAGATTTCACTATCATTAATCGCAGTCAATAGCAATTTGCCACTGTGTTACACTAAGCACTGTCCTTAGAAACTCTAATTTTTAGGTTCTCTGGAAAGGGGGAAAAATAGGAATTTAGGCTGAAAATGGGGGTCTCAACCATGGCACATACGTAATATACATTTATACTAAGTTATAGTCCTCTACACAAAGGTCCCGTGACTTCTGCGGGGATTGCACGTATGTACATATATTCAGGGCAACAGTAATCCCTATGGTTCTTAATTAAAATGGCTTTGTACATGACATTACAAGACTCAATGTTTGAATTATCTATTTTCTAGCTATTTCTGAACCAATTTTACTCCAAAAAAAATGTTACCTGTGTTTGAAATCTAGGATCTAACATCAATTCATGTTTTTCATTTTCATTCTTACTGATAACTGATAAGTAGTTAAATGACCAAAATGCCACTTTTCCTACCATTGAACAATATACTTAAGTCTATATTTCACAATGTGACGTTGGAGAGAGAATGTAAATCTCATTGGTAGCTAAGACAGGCTGGCGTTCTTAATATAAAGTGAGAGCTGCCTTGTTATGCACGCTCCCAGATCTTTAGTAGACAAAGCTTGAGCGTCACGGGTATTGAGGCACAGTCAGAATTAATGGGACTCCACTGAAGTAAGGAAATTAAAATGGCATGCATCAATACACGAGTAATCCAATAATGTCATGCATCATTAGAATAGTTTTGGCATAGCCGCTCTGTGGTGAAAATGCACCAAGCCAAATGATCCAATACCAAAAACATGTCCATGACCTTGTGTATTACATCATTCTTTATATCGACCACGCTAATTGGTGTCTGCCTTATTTTCTAAAACTCTGAAAAGGAGGACATGAAATTTAATTTCTAACATGAAACATGATCTGACAGGGTATGCAAACAATCTTTTCACTCTCACTCAAAGCAGACTTTAATACTTAATAACTCCCATGTTAATCTAAGTCCCGCTCATAACCTTCTACGTCATGTCCCACTATGCTCCATCCAGTAATTTGATCATGTTTTCTGATCAGACTGATAACGGTAAGTTCTTCATTAAACGACAGGATGCAAATTTACACTTTCATTTGCAACATCAGCTCTCATAAGCACTAGAAAGATACAAAATCCACTCAAGTGCACCTATTAGGTTGTCAAACTTGCCAAGACCTTTTCTCGACCTCTCCCTCTAGAAAATGATAAATAAATTGACTAAAATAAAATAAAAAAGAAATCTACATTCAAACAGTTCTATACTTTCTTTTTTTTTTCAAATGCACTTCCTATTCAAACTAAAATCCATAAGATAATGTAAAAATAGGTAATTTTTAATGTACTCATTATAAATTATTTAGCAAAATAGTTTTTTACATCAAAAATATTGTCAGCTGGAAATTGAATGTTCTAATTTAAAAAAAAAGACAAAGCTCATTATTTCATGTTATGAGCATCCCTTAAAATAGAATTCATCTTTCAACCCACACTTATTCTGTCTGTACCTTCGGGTATGAAATGAGTCATACCTTGTTTTAGTAACACCCTCTCCCTTTTCCTCTCTCATTCACCTTAATCTTGAATCCATTGATGCTTCTTTATCTTTTTATCGAAATCTATGTTGAGATCTTCATTTATATTTCTATATGCATATGTGTCTGTTACTTGAAATTACTAAATTCCTACTTAATCTTTACAAATTATATTTTATTTTCATCTATTCTTTGGCTTCTGCAACTTTATCTGCAGAATTATTGTTTTGTTTGGATTTCTAATTCAAAAGAAATAGGAAGAGTTCATTTGATTTCTTCCCCAAGATTCATCATCTCTTATATCAATCTTTTAAGAGTTATCAATAATTTCCATTTCCTGTCAATTTTTAGAACTTCTATCTCGTCCTGCTTGAAATCTCTTCTTCACGTTCCCCACCCTTCCCTCATTACCCCCCTCCCCCTCCCCGCCTCCAGTTTCTTCTCCCTCCTTTTCTATTCCTTATGTTTATCCCACTCTCCCTCTTAAGCAGGTTTTGTGGTGAATGACATGGCAGTCTTCTTTGTCTTTTGAGTCTCCTGGCACACAAGAACTATCGTCTCTCTTAATCTCATGTCTTATGCATAACCGTGACATTTTATCTCTGTCAAAACTTCCAATGCAACTGGCACGTACATCATGTTCCGGAATTGCACTTTCCCTTTTCTTTTTTCTTGTTGATGGTTTAATGTCAGCTTGAGGGACCTCTCAGGACTAAAATGTCCTGTAATTGACATTGTTTTGATTGGAGTTTGATTTACTACTTATCGGGGGGGGGGGGGGGGGGGGGGTGAAGGGTATAATGGTGGGTATCCGTTGCAGTCGGAATGGAGCCCTCGTGGATGCAAGAAGAGTAAGGTCAGAAAGAGGGCAGTGAGAGAGCCAACAGTCGGCACATGCCAGAGATCTGGTGGCTGTCAGATTATCTGCATGATTGGGCTGAGCACATGGAACATTTGTGAGCAATAACATTCGCATAGCGTGGCCACACCTGCCTCAAGCCCGTCTACATTGGCTGGCCAGCAAATCAACCTTATCTCTGGCCCACAGTAGTGCCTGAACAGCCAACAACATATGCAATGTTAGTCAGAAAAGTTTACTTCATGTGTTGCAGTCTGGACTATTCTGAGGTGTTGGATGACATGGAGGAACAGGCTCAAATACTTCATCTCTACATGCAACTTAGTCTCTGCTACAACTGTCACATATAAAGTCCTAGCACCCCCCCCCCCATGCAATCCCTCAAAAGGAAACATGAAATCAATATGCATGTGTACATGAGTTGTTTTTTGGAACCCTAGTTTGCTTGATACCAACTGTGTCAACAATCTTTTTTTTTTTACTCCAATCACTCAGATTTCCCATCCAGATTTTTTATACAAAAACACTAGCATTATTTGACATTTCTTAATTACAAACCACTGACATCTCCGGAGAATACATCTATAGACATTGGTTAACACTTTATTAAGCACACATCAATAAGTAGAATGTTGGTAAGTTTCCCCAACTTAAAAAAGCAATCAACATTGATCCAAAGGATTAGAGTGGGGGACCATCACCAAGTTATTACTCATTCATTACATCCCTATTTATGCATGTACAAAATGAAATGAGGGAGGTTTTGCAGGTCCACACACATATAAAGGGCAACATTAGCCACATGAGAGAAGTGCCCGAGACATTACATGACCACAAAGGATTGAGACAGGTATCACGGGGGGAGGGGGAGGTCTACCATTCTGGGTTTCGTGCTACAGCCTCCAGGCGCTACCTGAAAGAAGAGGACAATAACCAGTGAGTGAATAGCCTTTGGGATGAATTGTAGAAGAGAGTTGGATGGACTGTCTGCTATGTCACATTACACTGATTCACGATTTCCTGCTTGATCCTCCCTCACAGTCTACCCTCCCCCGTGATGGAACTTTCCATGAACGTTGCGCTCACTCGCTCGCTATCTCATAATGTGCCTCTCTTGTTCCATTTTTTTTTTCATATCAAAGTTGAGGAATTTGGGCTCAATTATAGGCTCCGTAAGGTTCTCTTAGTATCTGTTGTGTTGTACATAAATGTACACTGACATGACATAATATGACACCCAATCAAACTGCAAGAACGAGAAGATAGTATTCAGGAAGTTGTCTTGTTACATCATGCACTGCTTTGTTTTGATGTGTTATGATACAACATTACATTGCGAGCATGAGCCAATGACCCTTGCAATACATAGGTCACTCTCGTCATGTTTTTTAACTATTCTAATTTTGCAAAGGAAGGGAAGCAAAGACATAGATTGTGGGTTGAGTTCTGATAATTTCCTGCATTTCGAATCCAGCTTGGTCCTGCCGGGGGAATCGTTAATTTGGACTGTCAGCCAGGATCATGCAAATATGAATTCAAGAGTTATGAGAGGCAGATGTGCTAAATCCAGAGGAAGGCCTTTGGGGACCAAGATTTCCTCTGCTCATCATTAAACTCCTGCACTAATCAACACTGCTCTCTATTGAAAATTAAGCAGTCATTACTGTCAATTACCAATCACAAAGCCCAAATTGTCATCTTCCTGATAGGGTTGTGTCTTTCCAACAGGAGATCTTCCAAAGTATTACCATGTCATATTGTCCATTTGGGCCAAACCCCCATCATTTTGAAATGCCCCCATGCCAAGAAATTTCCATGCCTTACAGGATACTTTGCATCAAAGATATTTTGTGTGGTCTGTAAATCTGAAAAGGAGAATACACTTCGACATTGAAATCAGTTATTGGCACTGGACACAAATTCCGTTTCTGAAGTGGGGCAAGAGCTTCCGCTCCAAACCTAGATACTAGAAATGGCTTTTAAGGATAGACACAGAATCCTTTCAACACAGAACAAGAGTTTCCCCAACAAGACAAAAGCGAACATTCACCCATTTTTTTATTCTTCACAAAAGACAGATGTTTGATCACATACTGCATCTCAAGAACAAAAGCACATTTTGAGAAACCTCAATTTTGTTTTTAAATGATCTGATAAGGCAGTAAACAGGAGGCCACCCATATGACTATCCCAAGAACTAATAATACACACAAAGAAAGATGATGCCCGAGAGTGATAATTCCCATGGCAATGGGGTATGCTGACAACATACAGCACACAGGCGATGGCTCCAAACACGGATGCTATAAATAGACACTAGGGGTACGTCACACACAGAAAGCACTATGCTAAAGCTCTGACCTAGTCAGAGGCAACATTGTGTATAAAAGAGTAGAAACAAAATGCAGGATAGAGTCGGAGTGATTGAGAGAGGGAGGGGGAAAGAGGAAAGAGGCGAGAGCGAAAAGGCTCTGTTGTGGTGAAAACTGTATGTTTTGTGTAACAACGGAAGAGTGAGGGATCAAGTAGTTCAGCCCAATAAAATGAATTCAAATAGAAATTGCTCAGAGATAATATACATAGGGAAGGCTGGCATTCTCTGAGAGCAATCTGAGCAGGGGAGGCACCCATGATGATACTCAAATGAGTCAAATCATCCTGAGACTTGGGCGGAATTGTCTTTATAGGAGGGGCTTGGAACAAGAAATGAAGATAATCAATCACCTTGTTCCTGGGAAGACCACACACAACATACAAGGATGCCACTTTTCTGATAATTTTTTTAAGTTCCTTTTATAAGTGTTGCAGTTGTCCAAACATGGTAATATTTGACTCTTTAGTTCATTGTGTGTAAAATCATAATTTGGTATCTGGGGCAGGAACATGAAAGTGTGTCACATAAGCTGGCTTGTGCATTCTTGCTTTATATAGCAATTATCAACCAATATACATTTCATGAAATTACCTTAGATGCATCCACTGTCTGTGGCCTGTTGTCCTGGGGGAGTTGCTGTCCGGACATGGACCCTGCTGGGGCAGTCGTAGAGGTGATGGTTGTCGACAGGTTAGGGGTGGAGCCCTGTGGCTGAAGCGATACCGGCACTGCAGTCGCAACGGCGGCTGCTGAGGACGCGGCAATGGATACGGTAGATCCTGTAGGCTGGGGAAGGGCGGTACTGGTTTGGATGGGATGTTGAGGCTGTAAGAATAAAGAAACCTCTCATTAAAAACATGGATCTCCCTTCATAAACCTTCTTTGGTATACTACAGGAAAGAAGAGAGTCTACCAAGTATGTATTCAACAAGGAAATGTTTTCTACAGGTAAAGCCTGCCTAGAATGTCTTGGCACCTTAGAATTCGATTCATCTTAGGTGAAATTCTACTAAAGAGGTTAATAACACTAGCTTTGCACCATCTGGGGCCAGTTTCATAAAGAATTACAATTTGTAACTTTGCCATTATGGCAACTACCATGGCAACATCGTTCAGCAGCCAATCAAAATCAAGGTTACCATGGTAGTTGCCATAATAGCAAAATTACAACAGTTCCAACTCTTTATGAAACGGGCCCCAGATCTACAAAATTGACTTGGGCGATTAGTCAACCTGGAGGTTGACTTACGCACACTTAACTGCATTTTCATTTCTTGGAAAACGACAAGAAAAACTACTTATTAATTTCATTTCATATTAATCAAATAACAAAGAGCACGTTGTGCCCAATCCTTCCACTCTTAATTATTATTTTTTTTTTATAAACAATGCATCATACTCTCTTTTCAGTTCATAATGAAATTGTTACTCGCATGCTTGATAATGTTTTCATAAGTTGCAGAACAGAACTAGAGGGATTAATGGTACAGCACCCGGTCAAAGCTGTTGAGGAGTAATTGAAGATTTACTTACTTGTTGCTGCTGTTGTTGTTGCTGTTGTGGTGGTTGCTGTGGTTGCCCTTGGGTGACTTGTTGAATCTGCTGTTGTTGGGTTTGTTGTATACTGTTCTGATTCACTTGTGGGGCATGGGATGGCTGTCCAGACTTTTAAAAAAAAACAGAAAAGAAAAAAGAAGACAATGCAGAGAAAGTTTTATAACCAACACACATGAACAAAATATTGCGCAATATTACCTGTTCAAAGGTATAAGTTCATGTATATTACACCAATAAACAAAGAACTTTACATTTACAATGCCATGGTTTCTGAAAAGTTACTGAAAAGTCGAAAATGGTTGATTATAGGAAAATATTTGAGCTGATAAAAATTGCCAAAACTGATGAAAAATTCCATTATCTAATCTTAGCAAGATTTCTAATGTTAGCACAGACTTTTGTTTGAGTGCTTCTTCAGTTAAAGTCATCTCCATGTACCTTATCTGTATTTATTTGAATAAAAAAAATCATCACAAATATCATGTATTCAGGTTCAAGAAATGAATCTCTGATGAAACATAGAGTTGACTGACATACCTGTTGAATAGCAGGAATACTCTGCTGCAATACAGATGTTGTTTTGGTGACTGTCACGTGTTGCTGCTGCTGGGCCGACATCGGCGGCAGCTGTTGCATCTGAGACTGAGGCTGAGTTGCTTGTGGCAGTTGTTGTTGTGGTGGAGGTGGTTGCTGGTTGCCACCAGACACGGTCCTCTTGATCTTGGCATGTTGATCGGAAGTTGTCCTCTGAGGGGTGCTGGGGACTTGTGCCGGTTGCTGCAACGGCTGCTGTATGGGTTGCTGTATAGGCTGCTGCGGGAGCTGTCCCTGGCTAACGGGTTGTTGAAAGGCTTGACCTTGGGAGAACTGTGAATAGTTGGTTGTCTGCTGCACAAACTAAATAAAAAATATATTCATGTGTTAAAGAATGCTGCATGTTATTGATTTTAAAAAAATCAGTTAGTATATTTTAAATGAATTGTTACTTTGGCTAGTTTGCCATGCAAGTATTAATCATTACACATATAATCCAATATTTTTAAGGAAGCCACATATTTCACTAAACTTCTGAAGAATTAAGATCTACCATGATTCACAACTGAATGTACATAAATTCATGTACCATTTCAAAGTATCTTTTAAAAAAATTCCTTTATAAAAAGAATAAAAGAATTTTCATATCATAACACTGACTTCAGAATAAAATGAAACATAGATCCTGAAGTTTTGGGGTGTATTATTTATTTGAAGTGATATTAGAGAAAAATGTTGCAAGTTGTGAATTAATAAAAGTTAGCTATTGTCTAACTTATATACTCAGAAGGGAAGAGAACTAAAAAAATTAATGAGAGAAGTGAAACAATACAAAATGATAATGCTTCCTACCTACACATATAAACATAAAGATGTTGTTAAGCACATGTTATAATTACAGAACCAATGATTTTGTTAGAATTCATCTGCTACAAGTAATTATGACAAAGATGGAAAATTAATCAACATGTATTAACAAGGAATGAATATAAGCATATCTGTTCTAATAACTAACATCACTGATAAAACAGTTACAATGTATTTTGTCCTGGTATTAAGTGCTGGTAGTATCCCTTGCCAAGGAAAGAATCTTTCAAAAGAAGTTTATTCCTTTGAAGTGGTGTACTCTTACACATACATGCAGGTTTGTTAACCAGTACAGTCTTTCATGGAAAGCTGTGGAGAATGATGGAATCATATGTTTATCGATTACACATCATCATCAGACTACCTTCCTTGAAATCAATTACTATCTATCATGCTTATGTTCCTTACCTTCTTGATTTCAGATGTATTCATACATTCTCTTTTACTTTGAAAGTGTTTCTTAAAGTGTGAATATTTACATATTTTGCTGTTTTTCCTTTTTTCTTGTTTTTACTTTCCAAAAAGTTTAGCATCAAGAAATCATAGTATTTTTCTTACCTTTGAATAAATAAACTTGCAATCACACTATCAAAATATGCAATTTATTTCTCTCATCTTAACTGATATAGGAAGGGGCCACACACATACATTTAGGAAGGAATTAAGTCATATTGCCAATATTGGGCTTTGTTTGACAATCAAATTCCTTAGCATGTGATAGCGAGTTGCAAGCTACTTCACTATAATCTATTTGTTGTGGTACAGGATAAGATCGCAACCTTACACGATGAAAATTGTCACATCACCCCTAAGTCTTCTTCGATTTGTGGTAACTGATAATTTTAATAGAACACCTGCATAGCAACTTCAAGGCCGTCTCCAAAAAGCTTGTTCAGGGGAGGGGTTTACCACACTAACATTTAATCATTGTCATGGCAAAGTTGTTATGGCATTTTCAATGCTGTACTAAATAGATTTTTTTTTGCTTTTGTTGTTGTCTCTGCTTCATAATACGTTATCTGTCAGGTCGGGCAACAGTGACAAAGAGGCACAAGTACAGGAAGGCTGCTTCTTTAGCGCTAACCACAAGTTCCACAATCCCCAAACTTTCAACAGAGATCAGCTTTCTACCGACTAAAAAGCCGAGCGTCTGAGAGCTTGCCAAATGGAACTGAAGCATTCTGCAGAGAAATTCAAGCTTGAATATGGCTTTTGTATCATTACTACTGTATGAATATACCAGAAGTCTTAGACTTGTTTCTAATATAATCTAGGCTTTAAAAAATAAAAATATTAGAAGTTTTAATAAATACCACTGAACAGTTACTACTTAATGTTTCTTTCATATTTTGATAGGAATAAATGTATTTCTTAAAATTGTGAGAGTGAACTAATTAATTTCATTTTTTGCACTGTAAGGTGATGGTTCCTTAGAAACCACAATGAAGAGGAATGATCTTCAGCTTTTGCAAAGTCAGCTCAATGATCCTTTCCCCATTTTTTTTTTACTTAAAGCATGATGCAACTTCTATTTCAAGATCCAAGATATGAATGTTGCTCTTCGGATCATCGGAACCTTCAGCACTGCCTCCCCGTCTCTCACCTTACCGCACAGCCCACACACTCTTCAAAACAGAGGTGTGCTGAGGCGACAACTCCCTAAATGCCAGGTCCCGTGAGATGGGGGGCAAACGACATGTTAACTCATGTGCATGTGCTGTTGAGCAAATAGTCATATCTGCGGAGAGGAAATGTCTACATTGCCGAGACTGACATGCTCAAACTGAGCCTCAGTCAACACTTGTTCATGTACAACCAGGGATGTTTCTGGTGCCGAGAAGGGGTGGTACGTGCACACCGATCATCGGATCCGCCCCAAGTAACACAAAACTCAGCAACTAATCATACAATCTGATTTATGAATGATTATGCAATGCAATCAATGTAATCATGCATAGAAATTGGTCCTATGATCGATCACTGTAAAGTTTGTGTCACCAGGACCAGTTGCACAAAGAGTTACGATTGATCTGATCAATCACGATTGATCTGATCAATCGCAATTATGGACGGCCAGCAATGTCAACATCTATTATGCATGATTGTTCAAAATATTTTCTAGCTGTGATGTATATTCATGCATTCATTGTTTTCTTGAAAATTCACTGCGCTTCTCTTTGCATAAAAGGACATTGTGCAAATTTTTCGTATAAAGTATTATGACACTGATGGGTTTTCATAGAGTTATGACTGATCGGATCAATCGTAACTCTTTGTACAACAGGGCCCTGGACCTTTGAGTCCTCAAATATACCCAGTGTGATTCAAACACCTTCTCACAACTGTTCACCATTCACTTCAAACCGAAACAAACATATTCAACGTTTCCGGTTTATCCCCATGTGAATGAATCAACGCTTACTTTTAGGTACCTACACTACAGTATGTTTTTTTATGATCCCTTATTTTCTATGATGTACTTTTTTCTGGCTACACTTCTCTATGAAGGAACCTATTAATTCTATGCTTGATATAAGCCACTGATTGTCTCCTTATGTTACCGACTAAAGACCACATGAAAATGTGATGACAGTACGAAATGTCACCAGACGAAAGCTACATGTAGCATGTTTCCCCTTTTCAAAATATTTCATGTAATCTTGGTTCTATTTTATATTCATCGCATCAAAAAGAGAGAGGAGTGGCAAAATATCAATATCAGTTACTAAATTATTTTACTTAATGATTGTTTCTTTCCATCTTTGTTTTGCATTATGAATACAAATGCATTCAAGAAAAATGTTCTGATCAGTATAGACCAAACTGTAACAAACATCACGAATGTTCATGTCCCTGCTCAAGAAAATAGGCCTGCTTTTAAAACAATGCTACCCTCATTCTGCCCTAGAGATATGATCTGATTTGGGATATTTAGAGCAAGATCCCGTTTCATTATGCTGGTTTTCAAAAACAATCGTTCAATTCAATGACAATTTGTTTTTCACTTATTATGTGCTATGAGTGAGGAAGCTCATAAAAATAACTTTATTGGTTGATAACACTGTCTCAAATGTCTCCCAAACAGGATAGTTAGAAATACTTTCTGAAATTTCCTAAAATGAAACTTAAAAATGAATCCCATGAAACTGTCAATACATAATTTCTGATTTCCACTACTTCTTCATCTTCCTTAGATTTCATTCCATCAAATATCAGGTATGGATCTAGATGGGGGCAGAGGGCAAAGTCCTCTTTCACCGAATAGCTGATAAATTTCCCCCCACCCCTTCTCCAAAAGCACCCTCACTTTGAATTATTGAGGACCAAGTCCACTTTTTTGGTTGGGGGGGGGGGGTAGTAGGCTATCTTGCTAAAAACGATGAGCATTTCTTTAACCCCCCTCCCCCTCCTTACATAAAATCCTGAATCTGCCATTGCACATGTTAACTACATATTTCTGCAAGAAATTCATCACTTAACATTTGTTGGTCGGTGAACATAAAAAGTATTGGGTTAAAAAACCAAACCGATTATTTGAAGATACGAGGATGAGTACACCCAAAGACGACAAGAGTATAATTGAACTCTACGGCACTAATCAGTACGGACCAACACCAAAAAGCATTACACAATGCAAATGTTATAGAATCCCCAAAGCTGCATATAAATTGAAAATGCAGAACATTCTCTAGCACAAGCAGCCAAAAGAAGGAATAAAATAAAACATGCAATGAGAACTGTTCATGCAGTAAAATAGAGTGAAGATAACATTCAAGAAGTCAAATGATTATATGAGTAAAGGAGCTGATGAAAAAAAAATGTGTATTTGTATTTAACCTTCATTGTATAATACAGTATAATACAAAGTACTATAAAAAAAAAATGGAATGTCAATTGCTTGCATGAGCACTGGTTTTCAAAATGGACCATTACTGGGGCAGTAATAGGTCTATGTACACTACACAGAGCATGAGTGAAATGTGATAACAAGTTGTCTTATCTGCTGTCTGAAAAGAGTCTAGAATCTTCCTGTTATTTTCTGACTACTGACCCTACAAAAAGCATTAAACTAGCCAAGGTTTCCTGTAAACACTGGAACTATGACATCAGTGTTGTCCTACTAAGTCCATTTTACAGTTGGCAATTTGTATTTGACTCAATAAAACTTCTGACCTATTCAACAAGAAAAGAATAACAGATAAATGATCACGTTACTTTCTATGTGTTATCCTAAAGAGACTGTAATGATCTCAGATCAAGTTTTAAAAAGAAAAGAAATGGAGAGGGGCAGGGGTGTAGAAAAACAAAGCTCATAAAGAATTCTAAGGGTATAGGGGAAAAAAGAGTGGAAAAGTTAAAGAGGGGGGAGGGGAGAAAGAAATTAAAGAGTATGAAAGAGGGTGGAAAGATACAGAGACAGTGAGGGGGATATGGAGAAAGGGTGAATATGAAGTTGAATCGAGTATTAAAAAAGATACCGAAAATGAAGACAGAGTGACAAAACTAGAGAAAGGGGCAAGATATGGGCGGGGCAGGAATGAAGAGCAGGTGGGATAGAGAGAGAGAGACAGAGACAGTGAGACATTTGGATGTAACTGGCTCGTTCATATAACTATTTTGTTGAAAATAAGCGAAACTTTGAAATGCCATAACTTTCTTATTTTACATCCGATTTTGATGAAATTTTCAGTGTTATGCTTGTTGAATTTTTCTCTTTTTATTCAAATCAAGTTTTTGTTGGGGTGGACTTGTCCTTTAAGAAAGTTTAGAGAGAGAGAGAGAGGGGTGGAGAATAAAAGGATGGAAAAGGTGATGAGAAAGGTGCATAGAGTTGGAACAGTTGGAAAGAGAAAGAGAGAGGGAGGGAGAGGATGTAGAAAATGTTCAAATGAAGTCACATTGACTGTAAACAAAAATAAAGAGGAATGAAATAAATGGATACTGCCAGTCAGAAAGATAGAAAATTAAAGTCGGGGAGAAAGAGCCAGACAGGGCGAGAAAGAAGAGTTGGCAAGGAGGGAGAGCAAAAAAGAAAATATTAGTCAGTATTCATGTTAAATATATTACCCTGTGAAATATGGCGTATGTTATGCATGTACATGTATGGGTGATAAATAATGTATTCATAATGTAATTCAAACATAATGTATTCATAATGTAATTCAAACATTGTTTTTATAAGTTCTGAATAAAAACAAATAATAGATGCAATTAGAATAACTTAGGTAAAGTGTAAACTTGTGATAAATATTTTGAATTAGAGACAGCATGAGTTATGCCTGTAGCTATTAAACTATATATGTAGTTGGATCAAATCTTTAAAAAGGTAAGAAACCTGGGGTTGCTGATAAAACACAGGAGGAGACATCGGAATAAACCACGACATGGATGAATGTTGACCATTCGAGGGGCTCTGAAAAACATTTCATACAATCAAAATATATATTCAAGTAATTCAGTATAAAATCAACATCAATATTCATATGTACGTTAACATACTTAAGATTTATTTGATCCAGATATTTAATCATTCCTAATTTACTGGATATGGGCTAATATTTCCTATTACACAGATTAGATTTGATTTCATACACTGATAATTATCGCAAATGAAAACCAAAACTAACCCAAGTTACAAATGGAATTCAGTGATCAATGTATTTCAAGGGCAAACACAACACCAAGTCAGTTATTAATACTTCACTTCCTTCTTTCATCATGATAGTACAGTTTACTTCGATGAAATCCTGACTTTCAAAACCGAAAACAGTCTCTCTTTTTTCTAATTACAGCAGCATTTCTGAATTGGAGTGACAGTTATGAATATTTCAAAGGACACAATGCATTATTACAATTCTGCGAAAAATGTCATGATACAACAGAGAAATACAAATTGATGGGTTTGAATTGGTGATTATATTTTCGTAGGAAAACTAGGAATACCAGAGAGGAAGTGATGAGTGACCCAAACAATGACCTCAGTATCTGGTCAGTAAAACTAATACCCCTTTCATAAACCCAATTATGCGGCTAATAGCAGCATAATTTGGTTGTAAAATTGGAGGAGGACAAGAGTAATCTGCATTATTTTGATGCTGCTATTATCCGCATAATAGCAGCATCGGGACAAGATTTTGAGTTTATGAACGAATTTCCAAATAATGCGGATAATTGCCATGGTGCGGTCACAAGGTCACCCTTTTCCAACACAACAGCATCGGAGGGGGCGTGTCCAGTTGTCATGACGATTATCCGCCTTTTTGAGGACGGGCGCTCGTAAAAATAATGCGGCTTATTTTCGGAGTTTGTGAACGCAATTTTTATTGAATTATCCGCATTACTCTTAGGCGGCTAATTGGAGGATGAGTTTATGAAAAGGGTATAAGCCGGTGTATTTCCTTCAATAGAATCCCAATTATTGTTCTTAGAATAAACCATGGTTGTTGTGGGTAAGCATAGTATTCATGCAAGTTTTCAACCTCCTTTTTCCTTAATTTCATGCGACAGTATACCATACTGCAACCATAGGATACTCTTTCATCGGACCTACCTCATTTGGGTGACATGTGGGTTTCTCAGAATTTAAAATAACAACTCAAAAGCGAAAAACTGGGGCAGTACTCGACAAAATAAAGTTGTTCATCTTTAAGTTGGAAACTGAATACTCTGATCTTTCACAAAGACATACGGATCTTTAACAAGAACCCGCTGTATTTCTGAGGCCAGAGACAAGATACCCCCAAACAATAGTTGCACTGAAAGAATGCATGCCTCGGGAACACTTTTGATGATTAATTTTGGACCGAGTGGCACATCACAATAGAGTGACATGGCTATAAACACTAAATTACACTCAAGGCATTCGCATAATGCTAATCCATACTAAAGGCTGTGTATTTGCTATGACGACAATTGCTCCCATTGAACATTAAGCATATCTAACACTTGTGCTCTTTCTTACAAATACTCTCACATCACATGTAAAGCCCAAAATATGATTAAATCTTTGCATCATAGCTGTTCATGATTCTGAAAGAACAGATGGTGTTTCCTAAAGCTGTTTGGAAGTTAAGAGCAAATTTCAGAATGACTGGTGAACCTTTCTTCCACGCTAAACCATCGCCAATTGAACGTTTTGGTGTATACCATTTACCACAAGAACGGATAACCAGTTCTCAGAGTCACTCTTAACTTACGGACAGCTTTATGAAACAGCCACTTGGTATCGACTACCTTGCCCTCCCGAGTGCTCAAAGGTATACCTGTAATTCAACATGTCACTTACACTTTCATGAAAAGTATAACCTGTGATACTCTTTTTAAAGAGATTTTTTATGCAGATTTTAATATTCTGTTGGCTTGATTGGTGTTTGGGCAGGAGATACTGAAAAAAACATCTTTGCCAAACTAGTTCATAAACTCATGGTGCAGCACTGCCGACCTTCAGACTTTGGAACATATTTGGTAGTATGATAATCCACTCATTCACTAATTCATTCCACCAAAGATCGGTCAAGGAGAGGAAGACTAATTTTCTAACTGGGCAGGTATGAGGGACAGTATCAATATTGTCTTTACCTAGATTCATGCTTGCTAAACATCCCATTACCTGATTAACTTGTGGCTGGATCAGAGCCAGATGGGGTTCAATGTTAAACCACATTGTTTCATAATCTCTGTATCAATAATACATGCCTTATATGGGATAGGCTTGGCACCATTAGCGACATTAGTAGGGGAGAGTGGGTAGTCAGTACAAACTTTCTGTATTAGTAAACCACTAGTATAATGCAATGGGTGTATGGAAATTAGAATTTCTGAAATAGATAGAAATGCCCTACTCTAAAAGAGTAGGCCTGCAAAACAAAAGACTTATAGTTTTTTTTATAAAATAAGAATGAAAAATAGAAAATAGTGTCGATAAGAATCAAAACTATGTAGGCCCTTTGTATGGCTTTATCAAAGTAATGCAAAACTTGGAAATTAGCCTTTCTGCCTAGAGCTCCAGTAGTTTAGTTTTCATAATTCTTGCAGGTGACTACTATTTTGAATACCGAATCCCCTTTGCTATGTCTCATTACAATTTTATTTACAACAGGCAATCAAAATAACTGAATGAGTGATAAAACTTGGAAATTTCAATTCCTCCTGTGGCACTGTTTCAAGTCTTTCAAGAACGTGGGCCATAAAATCACCCAAATAAACATACCATACCCTCCTGGTAAATAAATAAACAAATGAATAAGTATTGATAAAAGACTAGATATATTCACCAGTTGTGTGATTCGACTCACCTTCCATGGTTCATGATACACAGCACATGTGTAAAGTTCAAATGTAAACATGTAAATCATTTTGCTTACTCCAGCATGATCACCATCACAAAACGTCACCTATGTGCCATAGTCGAGGGTTCCTTCAACAAAACTTTTGAGCTTGAGGTGTTCTTCAACCGGTCTTTATACCTCCATGCTTGCACCAGGTGCCCAAGAACACCACTTTACAGAAGAGATGCGCGTTAACTACTAAATCGCAACCCCTGGTAACCCATGGAGCTGCTGTTTTGTGGTGAACCTTGGAAACAAACAGTTTCTGGCAAAACTATCTACGCCGATATCGACTTCCCTTCAATGAAAGGTGTTTTAGCAGATACTGTGGACACCAGCTAGTGGAAATCCGTTTGACTTGGTAAAACAGAGGACTGGTAGCACACTTGAAGAAGATCACGTGGTACTGACTTCTAGAGTACAGAACATGATCTCTGTTAGGTGGTCTAACGGTATGTTGATACAGGTAGTTGATATGTCCTGGATGCAGTGTTTACTATTGTCTTTGCAAGTGTTGCAGGTTTCCTATCTCACATCCGCCAGCCAGTAACGGGAAGTTTTTCTGTCAAATTGGCCAAGTGCAGCTGGAGGGGTCTGGGGTCCCTACCACCCTGATCTACATCTACCATGTTTCCTACATACACTGCTCTATATTATGGAACATCGATTAACCTTAAACTTTATGAACCCTCCGAAGAGTGCCGGATCTGTTTCATGAAGCGGAATTTATATTACAACACAGTGTAATGATGTTGCAGTCTGTAATCAACATAATCCTTATCAGATGATATCCCCGAGAATCCCATTATCTATTCATGTTCAAGAATGTTCAAATCCACAGGAAATGAAATCTCTTTAAATCTGGGTAGTTTCAACAATTTGACACTTTTATCAACACTTCCAATCTTTGGAAAAGACTCTGACCATTGTCAAATGTTGTTTTGAATGATTTCACATTTAATAGCTTGAATTCTGTTCATGTCTATTATCTTTTTGTTATTCTTCTATGTTTTGTTTATTGTTAAATGCTGGTAATTTTCTCTCACCTTTCAACAATTACTATATTTGGTAACAATTTGAATGTCTCCAAGGAGAAATATCAATTTCAAATGACAGTGAAATTGTTACATTGTAGAGTCTTTTATCAATACAGAAGGAGCTCAACATACATGTATGATCACATGAAACAAGAAGGTCAGTAAAGTAGTCCAACAAGCAAACTTTCACACTAGAGCAAAGTACAAACAGTACTATAACACAAAGAGTTTACGCATGATTAAAAAAATTCTGATCACATGGCAAAGTAAGCCTACATGCAATTTCTTTTTCCAGTTCAGTATTCAGGACTACACGTAGAGCTTGTCTTTCTAGACACCCTGTTCAAACTCAAATGTAGGCCTTCATGCTTCTTATTTTTATTAAAATAACCTAAAAGATGGGTTGGGTGTGGCAATCCATCAAAAATATGAATATACAATAAAATCAATAAATAAATGAATAAATAAAAAAATAAATAAATAAACTAATTAGATAAATAAATTAATTAATAGACAAATGAATAAATAAATGAATGAATAAATAAATAAATAAATAGATAAATAAATAAATAAATAAATAAATAAATAAATAAAAATGACAAAATCATCTATATGGAATCAAAACATGATTTTGAAAATAACTTGAAAATAACTCTGAACCAACAATATGTCTCCACAGATATGTCCATACACACAAGCAGCAAAGATACCATCATCAATGCAATTGATGACTATAATTTCAGTTGAATTCATATTTAGCCCTTGTGTGAAAATAACCAGTTGTTTCCAAACAGTAGCTTTCGGGACTCATTGACATCACCCCAAACAAATTTGACACAACCAGTACACCACCCTACAGAATGAAGGTCACATAGCGCATGTACTATCATCCTCTTGCCAGGGTTCCGATTAGTAGCATCATGATCACTCATAAAAGTACACTAACCCTAAGGTTCATACACAGGTTAACTACATGTAAAATAACATTGTCTTTTTTTTAATCCCTGCCCTTAAAATACAATCCAACTTGGAGTTGCTGTTTGGTTCTCCCTCCCCTTCCCCCAAATGCGTAGAAACAATTTTAGGCACAAGACTACCTATGCCTGGAGAGGAGTCAGTGACTGATTGCTATTTTCTCAAGGGAGTCTGAACTTTATTGCCTCTTTCGAAAACAAATTAGACATGCAGTTGCAAAGGAGATTTTTACTTTTGTTGCGGTAACCAGTATCAGATTCAAATAATAAATAAGACATTACATTTTTCTAAAAATAATCATCTAATTCTGAAAGTCAATTTAATGACAAACTTATTTCAAATGAGCAAATCAAGGCTTTCGTTTATCTCTTATTTTGTAATACATCTTTCTTTGTTATAGAAATATAATTCAAGTCATATTTGGGTCAAGCTACATTGTCATTTTAGATAAATGCAGTCAATGCACAATGAAACAGCATGGCTGCTACAGTCTCGTTTACATTAATCCTAAGTTCGATGATATCTCTATTTGTTTCTTTGACTTTTCACTGTACATGAAGGGGGCGTGGCATCTGTATTGTTATTACAGCATGGCTCTATGGCAAAACAACGTTCGTTATGTATCCTGTTAACATTCTACTGATAAGCTGCTTCTTATCTCAAATAATGATCCCAGTGATGTTATCTCCTCTTATCGTTTTATTTCACAGGATGAATGTACTTTCAAACTTTTCCGCTCTTTGTGATTTTACTACAGGTGTTCTTCTTCTGCATGTCTAGTAGCTGGATTGTATGTAGTATGCAAGCCTCACAGTGGTGTTCCTTGGGTATAGACATGCATAAACTTCATATTTTGTTTCATGTCATCTCCACCACCCCCCCCCACCCTCCACACCATAACCACTAACAATATACATTTACTCTGACCAACTGACATCCACCCCTCCTCAAAAGAAAAGAAAAGGCTTTATCTAGATATAGAAATTTGTGTTGTTTTATAATCACGTAAACGTGTGTATTAAAAGTTTAAGCATCAAAATGGCTACACCCTTGAGCACCTTTATTTGGTCATTGCACCATCACAATTTTTGTTAAGATAAGTACCTCAATATTATGGTACTACCAATTCAATTTCTATCTTCATGTAGTTCAATACCAAATTGTCAATGATGAAGATATTGAAAAAATGGCGTACCAACCATATGTACATGGCACAGAGACACTGACAAGAAAAAAGGTATATCAATCCACAAACTACCCAAGCCATCGTTTCCACGATTTCAAGGAGTCTATTCTACCCTGTATGTCTATTCCTGTTTCTCAAATTGTCCCTCTTCAATCCCAATTAGTTTTTGGGCATCACACTGTGTATATTGAGTTTGAAGGATTAGCCAGACTTTGAAATCAAGTTTGGCGACTGTCAACTTCAATTGAACAACCTTCAGACCACCTAGAGAAACAAAGTGAGTACTCTGAACAAACAACTGTCTTAATCCCTAAATGTTGCTATGTCATACCTTGAAATATCATCTCTCTTTGAGCCTGTCAAAAAAGAGCACTTGAAAACAACAAGAGGGGAGTTCGATTTGAGCTTCAAAACATTTTTCTCAAATCATAACACACCGTGACTCTCCTGGCTTGTTCTTGTCTATGCGAAGTTTTGTTCCTATGACACTTGTTACCAACTTCCAACCACACGTACACAAAGTGAAAGAATTAATAATTTAGGTAATTCAAGGGAATAAATGAATGAAATATAAGCAAAACAAATAGACTATAATTACGAACCATTGAAACAGAAAGTAAGGAGGTGTATATCTAAATTATATCTCATTTCCAAAGATTCTCATTGCCATGTGTGGGTAGTTAAACATTGAAGAACATTTGTAAGACCTTTGTAATCCTAACTTCTTGGGACGGCCAAAAAATGACTTTGTGAAAATAACCCAAGAAGGTTTAACCCATAAATATAAAGGAACTAAGGGTTCAATCCCATGCAATTCATGCAACCACAGCATTGAACAATCAAAGAACTAAATGGAAAGAAGCGAATTCTTAATGAAAAATATAGAAACCATAATACCTGCTGTGTTTGAGCTTGTTGCTGCTGCTGTTGTTGTGGGGGCGGTAGGGAGAGAGGCAACTGGGTTGGCTGTTGCACCTGGGTCTGGGTTTGTACTGGTTGCTGAACAGGTTGCTGTTGTTGCTGCTGCTGTAACTGAGATTGGCTTGATTGTGGTGGCTGCTGCTGCTGCTGTTGTGTTGGTGGCTGTTGCTGCTGCTGCTGCTGGGGCTGTGGAGGCTGTTGCTGTATTTGTTGAGGCTGAGTCTGTGAAAAAAAATAAAATAAATAAACATTTTTTTAAAAAATGACAGAATGATAAAAGAGCTCAAAAGTTACTGAAAGAAAAGGGAATTTCTTAAACTCCAACAGAAATTTACTTACAATTTATATATGAACAACTTTCAAAAATTTCATTTTTATGTACCAAGCTATTATGTCTAAATGAGCAACAAAGTTTAATATATTTTCAAAAACATAACTAAATTGATTAGAAAAAGACAAGAAATGTATACAGAATAGAATTTACGAATACATTTCAGCAACTCACTGAATGCTTTAAGGTGCTCTTACATTCCCTTAGTGATGTCCCTAAATGTGTATACTATCTAAGTTAACATTATATAGGCAAAACGCAAGCCAATACAAACAAATTGATAAAAAATACAAGATATTTATATACAATGGAATTTACGATTACATTTCAGCAACTCACTGAATGCTTTAAGTGACTCTTACGTTCCCTTAGTGATGTCCCTAAATGTGCATAGTATGTTAGTTAACATTAGGCGAAACACAAGCCAATACAAACACACCTTGCTCCTGTCTCACACTTTACTTGCCGACTCTGCAACATCCATATGGTGGGGAAAGAAAACAAACACCGTGCCTGCACTTTTTCTTTAAATGATTTTTCATCTCCCAAACACACATCAATGTAAAGTCTAGACCAGTGTTTGGACTCTTCCGACTGTCCCATTGGACACTGTGTGCATGAAGAGTAAATTAGAACAGCGCAGTCCACACAAACTGTGTGCTGTGGATAAACATCCAGAGGTTTAATGTGTAAATGTAAATCTTCTCTCTTTTTTATCATTCAATTCATTTCACTCTGATAAAAAAAGTTGTACAAAGACATTAAGTTTGTACACAGACATTAAGTTTGTACACACTATTAAACAATGTTGGCTGAAGAGCTTTATGTCAATGTGAAAACGTTAACAAGTGCCTCCCCTGATGAGCGATGCATAAACAATACAAACGGGAAGATTGAAAACAGCACAGTGCAGAAAACTTGGACTTACGAATTTAATTTTTTTTTTATAGATAGCTTTTAAATAACCTATAATTGATGACAATTATACTTTTTATTCAAATTGAAACATTTTAAATCTACTGAAATATGTTGATGACATACCGTATGTGAAACTTCCCCCAACCCCTCCGAGCTTAAAGGGAATGAAACCTTTGGAACAAATAGGCTTGTGTAGAAACAGAAAAATCAAAGAATAAGAATAAAGAAAGTTTGAGAAAAATCGGACAAATAATGAGAAAGTTATGAGCATTTTAATATTGCAATCACTAATGCTATGGAGATCCTCCCATTGGCAATGCAACAAGGATGTGTGATGTCACTGATGAACAACTTTCCCTTTGGTGGACTATAAAATACCCTCAAAATGTCTCTTTTTGCTTTTTCTTATGATGATACAAACTCTCTATCCATGATGTATTCTTAAAAAATATGTATTACATGCCCTCATGTATAGAAAGAACACATGATCTATGGATAGATGTGATAAAAGAGGCAATTCAAGTAAAATATATACTAAAGTAATGGGGAGAGTTGTTCACAAGTGACATCACACATCTTTGTCGCATTGCCAATTTGCTATCTCCATAGCATTAGTGATCGCAATATTCAAATGCTCATAACTTTCTCGTTATTTGTCCGATTTTTCTCAAACTTTTGTTGATCTGTTTCTTTGATTTTTCTGTTTTCACACAAGCTATCGTGTTCCAATGGTTTCACTTTCCTTTAATAAGCTTTTAAAGATTTTTATCAAAATGAAAAATTTAATACATGAGAAAATTGTTCATTTAAAGATATTGATTCTTCATTCCTTAAAAAAAACCTGAATTAATAATCTATATTATACCCTATCATAACATATCTTAATCAGAAAATATATAGCTGTTCCAGATAACAAATTACACTTGATACATGTTCATCCATATCTCAAATGAACAAACAGCATCCAAATAATTTAAGTCTGCATCTGCAACAAATTGTATTAATGGAGCTTCGAAACACCTCCAAATGAGTCCAGCAAGACTTGATCCGTCTAATCTACATTTTCTCTGAATTGCACCCACAGTTAATGAGCAAATGTTGTCCTTTAGAAATTAAATGTGAATATTGCTTCAGCCTACGTCATCCTCTACCGAGTCTGTAAGTCCCCAGATTATTTCCCATAATGGCTTTCATGTGTTCACTTGTGCGCCTCATTATTTTCATTTCTAGGGACTGTCTGGGGCACTGCAGATAGTATTGGCTAAAAACATCTCTGCCATGAAACCCTGGAACTTTTCATTCAATTCTCTTGAATGTTGTTAAAGTAACCCATAGGTAGTCGACACCACATCGGATGATTTTTTTTCAGTTTGGTGTTGGTGTTGGAAGCACGACTTCAGGTTGCCTTCACTGGATCGCACACAAACTGTGACTTTGACACAAATGATCCATATCACGCTACTGATAATGTGGCTCGGCACCTATAGAGATTCACCCTACGAGCAACTTCATTTTGAAGTTTGGTACTGTGCTGATTCATAAACACCTTCAGGTCAACACCGAATGTGAAATCACCCATTACACCCATAAATCCCATACAGATGCAATTTCTCTGGCATGTTACGAGTTCGAAGCATTTTTATGATTTGCTTGAAGCCACTCCCTTGTACATCCAGGGTTTGATTTTAAACTCTAGCTAGTACGTCTCCTGTGGTAACATGACAGGGTAGGTACGCCTATCAGGTTCTCCTCCAAGAGGAAGTGACCCTTTACATCTAGGAACATTAATCATCCTAAACCGCATCTCAAATATGCAAGACATTAGTCTAAACCTACGTACGAATCAGGACCACTTCCCCTGTAAACTACCAATGCCTGTGCCCGACGAGGAAATGCTGCTTTCCATTTCTCGCCGCTTGATTAAGAGCCAAAACGAAGGTCGCATAGATAGCAAGATCATTTGTCTTTTGAATCTTTAAATAAACATGGACTTCAAATATCATACAGTTCAGCATAACATGCTAATGCCATGTGCATCATCGCAGAGTACAGGAGTAGACAATCTGTCATGTCTGCAACCTCACATCGCAATATACAAATGTGCATTGATCAACGGGGATTGAATCAAAGGCATAAACTGAAACAAGTATGTTATGATTCTGGAGGTAAAACGTAAACCCAGACATAAAGCAATATGACATAAAGGGCTTAGTTCCAAGGCAGGCAGATTTGTCAATATATGAGTCACGATGCAAATATGCACGTCTATCTCCAGAACGGGACTGGATTATATGATCAGTCTCAAAATAGATAGAACTGACACAATGCCATGGTACTTAGTGCCATCTCACCAGCCATACCAACCTTTCCTTGGAGAATAATAAAAAAAAAACCCTCTACAACACTCATAAAAAGCTTTCCAAAACCTCTAATGATTTGGTTAAAGCATCGAAAATCATCTATACACACAGCACTTTCTTGGTATGTTTTGAAATGCAGCATATAAAACCTCACACACACATGTACACACAGATGGATAGGGAGATGAGTGGGAGGCAAGCATTATTCACTTGAGGGCATGAATGCTCCATGGCAATACAGTAGACAATACAAATAATAAAACTGTTTACCCACTGAAAATTGCGAAGTGGGTCAGTTATGAATCCATACAATAGGTGGGCCAATATACCTATTGATTATACATCATGGCGTTAGTGGACAGAAAATGTCCATCAAGTGTGCGGTACACAGCTGTGCAAAATATAACAGGCGGTGGATTTCACAATGTGTATGGGAAGCTTTTATTCAAGAACAAAATAAATTCAGAGCTGTCAAGCCTGTCATGGTGTGATGATAAAAAAAATTAGAGACAGAAACATTAAAACATTTAAGTTTCATAAACTGGCTTATTTACCTGTTGTTGGGCTGGAATTGATGGCTGTTGTTGTTGCTGCTGCTGTACATTGGAAATAGGAGGTTGCTGAGCAGATTGCTGTATGGATTGTTGCTGAGGTTGATCCTGCTGCGGTAGAACATTAGTGGTAGACGGTTGCTGATTGGGCTGAGAAACGAGTTGGGGTTGTGAATGGACTTGCGGTGGTAGCGGCTGCTGGACAGATTGAGGTGGCTGCGACACGGGTTGCTGTTGAACTTGCTGCGGCTGCTGCTGTTGCTGGGGAGGCTGCTGCTGCTGCGGTTGGCCCTGCTGCTGTTGTTGTTGTTGTTGCTGGACTTGTGGAGTTGCTACGGACTGTTGTGAAGTGGGTTGTTGGGTTTGTTGTGGATGGGATGGCACCTGTTGTTGTGGCTGAACGTGAGATTGGCTGTGGGGTTGCTGACCGTGGGGCTGCTGGCTGACGATGGGCGGTTGCGACGACGACAAGTTCTGACTCGATACCAGTCTTGTAGAGCCTTCAGAAGCATTGGACACTCCTGTCATACTCACACCGCTGTCCATGGTCGACGTTCCGGCATCTGCTGTTCAAAACAAAAAGCAAGTCAGAATATGAATCAAAACATTCATGTTGCTTCCCATTTTAAGTCATATGCAGGGACAAATAATTCTTAAGACCCTAACCCAACGTTCTCGCCAGGTTCACTCTGACGGTTGTCGGCGCGAAGCGACGAAAGCCGCGCAGCGGCCTCGGTGCGTGCGAAAGCGCGGTAGCTATCGAAAATATCAATATCGACGAGCTTAGATTGCTGCTAAATGCACCACATTTTATGTCTGTTTAATGCTTCTCTCGGCCACACAGCCGTAACAGTTGCGCGAATTGCGATTGAAGCAGAAAGGCAATTACCGGTACTGATATCTTAAAAAGGTGAAAGGAAATGTCAATCTCATTTTATACTTACAGTTAATTGATTTATTCACATTGATGGCATCGATAAATTAAGTCCATTATTTCAATGTTTAGATCGCTTCATCATTGTAAAAGTGCGATTAATTTTGTGAATGCGTGTTGCTTATTATGTCAATGACCGACTAAATCTACGGACCGCATGCATGCGTAGCCCTTTGAGCTTGCACCGCGTGACGCCCTTACGAAATCCAAAGATTGTTCCAACTTTATTTGGATGCCTCGGAAGATTTCTTTTGAGGCTTCCAAATAATGGACATCGGTATTCATGAGACGGGTCCCTACTTAACTAATATAATTTGCATGAATGTTTGTTTTTTTTTATTCAGATACTCACTGAAACTAACTCTCATAAGATTTCTGTTGATGATGTTTACTCTTATAATCTTTTATCAAGATTCTTTTATCACTGTCAATTATTGCTGTGTTTGTTCGTTACTCACCTATAAAATAATGAATGTGCTCATCAAGAGCGTGAGGAATATTTTTAGTCATTCATAAAACTTTAATATTACGATTTTGTTATCAATTGCGATTTATGTTTTGAAAGTATAGGTTAATTGATAGGAAAAATATTTTTAGGTAATACAATATGTAGGCCTACAAATACAGCGTATGTGAAAGAGAGGGGAAGAGGGGGGGGGGTTGTAGATGTTCGACGGAGAGAGCGATAGGGGAGGGCCGTGGCCTGGACAATGACAAGGGGATGTTGAGATCGTGTGTGTGGGATTGGTGAAGAAGTCAATATTCAAAGCGAATATATTTTTTTTAGAATTCTACTGATGATGATGGCTGAATAATCTTTCTTTACATGTATATTTTGGTGATTTTAAATTCTAAAAATATTTTCTTGCATCATGAGTGGGAAGATCGAGGTACGTGATTCAATAAATTGCATCACAATATCACTTTAGGTGTAGTTTTAAATTTACAGAAATTCACGTTTTAACAGTATTAAAATAAAAAGATTTTCTTAATTGTATAGCACTCAGCAGCGTATAAAACGGGCCAACATTGAATTAATCCCAAAATACATCATCATGAATGCTCAAGAAACCTCGATATCTAAGCAATATTCCTTCAAAGTCAAATAAGCTTTGTCTCGCCTGTGCGTATTTGATCTGACGGTATTTTCCACTCCCCCCCCCACACCTCCCATAGATCTAGAATGAAAACCCCAGACAACACAAGTATCAGATTTCTGATGACCATGTGCATGGTTCTCGATCAAGATTGCGCAATTTGTACTTTTCCGTAAACAAAATGGATGGGAGGAGGGTTCGTGAAAGGGGCTAGTCTACGTTTTCAGTCGGTTCTAAAATGTCAAACTACCAAAATGCATATTCTTCAGTAAACTATACATGTATTTGAAATAAGGAATAGTTGGATGAAGCTAAAAATGTTTGCATTAATTATGACTGGAAAATGTCCATAACTGAATTTTAACCACGACTGGTACTTTTATTAATCATATCGTGCTATCATTGATTTCTTGCCAATAAGGCAAGCCTCCAATTTAAGACTAGCAAACAAACTTCTTCTTTATTAGTACTCTTCCAAAAGAATGAGGAAAGCTGGAACGTTATTTTCTCAATATGGATTAGATAACAACTCGGGGGGGGGGGGACTCTGAAATAAAGTGTATACAAGGATATGAAATTAAAAAAAATATATAGCATGTGAAGTGAAAACAGATTTAAAGAAATAAGATCAAAAGTGGCAAAATATGTCATGCTAAATATATTATTCAATTATATAGTATCCTGTTCCAAACTCTATTAATAAAAGAAGTACAACTTGTTAGAACAGAAATAAAGAAAAATAGTAGAGGAATATTCATGAAGAATATTTGAGGTCACGAAATCAGCTGGTTCGCACTCAAACAACAGGTTAAAGGTCACACACGGTGGCACACATTCCAGGGGGGGGGGAATCGGGGAAACCCGTTCAAGCACAATGATTGGCTCAAGCCCAAGATAATGAATACTAATTAGATCACGTGCCATCGGTTTTGGGGCATCTCGTTCACATTCCAACTCATTTCATGAATATCATCCACTCGCAGTAATTAGGCTAACGACGTTGTAAAGCTAACTGTATAAAAGCACAGTGCCGATAGAAAACGTAACATCAGTGAAATTGAAAAATTCATCCAACGATATTCAAATTATACTAGCAACTCATTGTGGGCGTAAACAACGAAATACATATCCTCTAAAACGTTCACACATCCGTACTTAAAATGAATATCTGTGAATGAATTGTCAATCCTCTTTTTTTGAATTGTGTACTTCTATCGAAATCTATTGAATCACGTAACCCTCCCGACCCAAGGTGGATTTTTCAATCGCCATAAAGACTATGCAGCCACAATGATCAATCACAGTAGACACATCCGTAAATGAATATTAATTTCATTCGCTCCGAACATTGACTTCTTTTCGCCAATCCCTCCGACCCCCATCATAAAGTCACAAACATCCCATAATTTTCATCTACATTGCCCACGACCACCCCTCCCCCCTTTATTCTTTCTTTCTCCTTCAAACAAATCAATTTTTTCAAATATTTTATTTTAGATCGTAGTTAAGCAATTGTGCAACAAATTCATAAAGCATTCACCGTGATGATTAAAAACATTTCTCAGGACCGTGACAGGTGCGCTCATTATTCAATTGGCAGGCCATTAGCAATAAAGAACAATACAAATGAAAATACACTGTATATACGTATAATTCACATTAAAAAGATGAGTTGTAATGATAACAAATGTGAATGATATTAATAAAGATAATTACTTATGAAAATTGTAACAGATTCATTGAATATCTGAAAAAAAAAACATTCAAACTGAATTAGTTTTGGATCCCATCTAATTCTGGAAGACTCGGATCCCCAGATCAAGGATTTTGATGCCATGTGCGATTTGTTTCCTGAATGTGGTCGTTGCGAGCGCTCGTGCGGTGATACAGAACTTGGTAGACACACCGTCGCGAAATTAATCAACACTTTCAAAAGATCGATGTAGAGATCAAGACTTTGGAAATTATGGAGTAAAATCGGAATATAAATGTGAATAAATCATTATGCTGTAAGTAAATGAGTTGGACATTATGTCAATCCATTCCTTTGGCTTTGTCATTATCAATGTGATCTTTGAATAATTTTCTCAATTCGCTCGATCTACGGGAGTGTCATCAGAAAAGCATTCAATGAATTCATGTAGTCGATGTAGCCCCGATGTAGCAAAGGCTGGGACGAGATAAAATTAAAATCCGATCGAATTTTGATATTATTTTTGACACTTTACTTTTGAAAAAGAGAAGTGATAATATCAACTGAAAACTGAAATTCGTAATAACCTAATAATTACATTGCCTAACCCAGTAACCTACGGCACCCCTATCAACTCACTTTATTTTTTTAGCGTATTTACTACCATTTTAAAGACGTAAATAATGTGAGCAATGCGATACGCAAGCGAGGTAAGCATCTTCGCGCTTCCCACAAAAGAGATTGGGCCTCGAGTCGAGGTCGTATCTTATAGCGTAGTGAGTGAGTCAAAGAAATCCCGGGAAGAAATCTTGGACGAAATAATCATCAAGTTTATTTTAGGATCTGAAAAGCAGATTAATATATTCATTTTTTGTAGATCTAGGCCTGTTTTACAGTTGTCGGCCACGGTTGTCGGGGAAGTTCACGGTTGTCGGATTTCCCCTGAAAATTTTCAGGTTGTCGGCGCCCGACAACCGTGACGCGTGGTAGCGAGAACGCTGCCCTAACCATCAAAATTTCATGGAAGGATTTTTTTTCATACTAGACGTGGGGTATACCGAGAAAAGAAAATTTTTCTTTAAAGTATTTAAATGCACATGTGCGCAAAATGTATCAGGTCAGTCATTATATTTTGGAGATTTTGAATGTTCAGTTTAATAAAATACATCACCTTACCATAACCCCCTCCCCCCACCTTTTTTTTTATCTATCAAGCTGTATACCTCTGTATTTTCAAATACTCAACTGGTTTAAAAATAATAATTTTCATCCAATGAAAAAAGAAATTCTCAGAAAATAAAACTTTTATTCGTGTGACTCTATGTACCTTTGCCATCTTTGTCTTCCTCTTGTTTGCCCTTCTCCTGCCTCTCCTTTTCTCTCTTCTCTCTGTTCTTAACTACAGTGCCGATGCGGTCTCGAATCACCTTGGTAACAGCCTTCGAGTCCTCTTCACTGACAAAGCCAATCCGTACCTGGATACACAAAGACAAATCAAAAGGCTTGCATCAACCACTTCAAATTCGCAAACCACCATCCACAATATATTTATAATCAAGGTTTTTGGAGTAGTTGGAACTGTATTAAACAAGTTTCCAGCTAAGAACATGATTCATAAACAGGTGTTTTCATTCATAATCACATCAAATTTATTAAGAATCATCAATTCATACTGACTTCTTCATCTTCTTTATGAAAACCTTTTCAAGTTCATATATTGCTGTTTTATGCATACCTCAATGAAAATCAAATCCTGTGTTCCTCTCTTTAAACTCTTATGCATATCAATACAATTAGATTAATCAAATTGCAAAGAGTTTTCACCTTTACCTTTGCACCAGAGAAACTATAAACAACTGGAGTGCTAAAATTATCACTATAATTAATTAGCAGTACCAACTCTGCATTTACATAATTTGTCAAAAATAGTTTTTTAGGGCTTTGGGGGCATTTCAGGGGGTGAATTAGCCCCGAGCATCTCATTTAATTTCTCCTGCCACGTCAGGAACTGGAGGATCATGTTCTCATAAAAGATAAATTATGTACATATTCAAAGGAAAATACCATTAAATGCCATTGTGGTTCATAGTAATATGAGAACTGCTCAGGCAATTATTTTCAATTCAATAATCTTAACAATTAAGATTATTGAATTGAAAATTCAAAATTCAAATAATAAATAATTAACATTATGACTCGCAAATTTTTTATTCAGTGATCAGTTACATGTATTACTACATAACCTTTTAAAGTTATCTACTGAAAAGAGGCATCGTGTATAGAAGATTGTACAATCTACAGATTGGCAAATTTACTCTGCGAAGGTGAATCATCACATACATGTATCCCTTTAAATCGTTCGAACACCCAGACGGAATAATTCATGCAGAAAAGCTACTACAATATTCATTTCAAAGACATAACTCGTCTCGTGACATGTATGATTAATGTGTCCTTTAGGGGCCAATGTATGGTCGGTATTCTGCCACCCAATAGCATACAGGATTACATACACTATTTAAGGAAATTGGAAATGAAGGTGGGGATTAACAGGAGAAAAACATGAGATTACCGATATGTTGCCCACTAATTTCTATTTCTCACTACCTACATGTATGTGCAAGGTTCTTGATGAATACATTTCCAACCAAATTGGAGTAAATTTAAACAAATTGCTGAATGAGACACTCAGCATACAGTATTTCCCCCATGAATCCATGGGTACACTACAGAGTTTAATTGCCAATAGGGCAGCATCTGTATGAATAATGTACCTTGTCAATTATGCACCATAATACATAATAAGCTCCAAAACATACTAAATTAAAAAGTGCAGTACAGGAAAGAGGGATACACCTTCACAAGGGATAATTTAATATTTGGAGAACATATATTCCAAAGATGGGATAGACACACACACTATGTTCTTAAATTTGACTCATCGGACTGATATGCCCTAAATAACGTCTATCAATTGGAAAATCATGTGATTTTTTTTGGGGGGGGGGGTCACAAAACATTTAGAATCTTGCATTATCCTATATATAGGCCTATTGCTATTTTTATACTCTGGCAGCAATCATTAACAAGTTCAGAATCTGAGACAAGACTTAATGTCACCATGCCCAAATGCCCCCAAAACCTCATTGAAAACTTTTTTTACATAAAAATAAAAGCCCTTGAAATCTGAAATCCCCATAGTAAAAAATAAACTGTAAGCAATCTTCCTGCAAAGCAAAAACATAGAAAAATTAAGAAGTAGCCCAACAAAATAATATACTGACATGTCATTTTTGTATCAATATATTGCGCATGTTAAAATTTAGGAGGTCAAGTGGTAATTTAGATTACATTCTACTTCTCATGTATTTACAGAATATTATTGTGGACAAGAAATTCTCAGGCTACGAAATGGTGACAATGAATCAAAACGCAGGCATCCACGAATTCCTTTCCTAGAAAATGATCTATTGTTTACAGTAGGAAAAGAGACACACAATAATAAAATTGTAACATATGCTAGAATTCACGTTTCAACACAACACACCTCAATGAGGAATTCCAGCCTATTTATAACCCCAGTCATTTGGAGAAAACCCACATATGATTACCACTATATCATTCCCTACGAATTCTTTCATTCTTTGCTGTGTATTGGGGTGGTAATACCGGGGGAGATTTACTGCCCTGGTTTGTTTAAATTGAATTCATCAGGGCCCATCCAGAGATGTCAGTTGTCTGAAGATCTCTACACAACCAGGGGGGCCTTTGCAGACTTCAGAGTTTTTCGGCCTCATTCTAATGACGCACATTTGAATGTTGATGTACATTGTACATGTGTTTTTGCTTGTGTGAAAGTGAATTGCAATGATACCATGCTAATCCGACTTGCGCAATTCAAATATTGGTTTAGGTGTTTTCAAGGAATGTCATTCCCAAGTTACCGCGAAAATGCATGAAGCTTATGTAACCTAAAGCAAATTTCTAACCACTTTGGCCAATACGACAAATTTTCCTTGGAAGTTGGAACTTTCCTTCACCAGCACTGCGCATTTCCCTGCAATGTCAATAGAAATAATCCTTATGGGCAACATGTAACTTGTAGGAAGCATGGGGTAGGATACTGCTCTTGAATGTACAGAGTATGAATCCCTTTTATTACTTTATTTTCATACACTAATTCACAATCAAGTACGCAAATTAAACCAGGCAAACAACTAGAAAGAGGAGATTAATTGTGTGATAATTCATTTTTCAATTGTCCTGTCAAAATTTGTCATGCCTACAAACATTCACATGAAGTAGAATTAATAGCTAGGCAATTATGTTGTCATCTTCCCCAGACAGCTCCATGAATTATTCCAAATAATTTTGGTAGAGTATTCTTAGGTTTTGTTTCCTAATTCAAAGGGTTTTTTTTTATTATCATTATTATTTCCCTGTTAAGGTTGAGTGTTATTTTGATGATATTGTGAGAATTTGATGCAAACATGAATGACAGTTTGGGGGGAGAAAAGGAATATTTGAATATTGTTTTCGATTTGGAGGCAGGAACAAATTCTCACATGATTTCTTAACAGAAGATCACATTTCGAGTTGACATTCAAGTTGTCATATCTGGATCACATCTCTGTATCGGCAAGAGTTATTATGCTTTGGGCATAAATGAATTAACAGGCATCCATATCCTGTTGAGGCTAATGGATAGGGTGGGGATCATCCTCATTCACTGGAAGAAGCATCCCCTCCCTCCCTACCTTTCCTAAATCAAATAGTCCAACCAACCCCGAAACCCTGTAGCTATTGGGCCTAAAGTAATGCATAAGAAAATTGTGTACTTTCAATTCCCTTTCATAAAAAATGAGTTTAAATTATAGCATAGCTTTTAAAATTAAAATAAAAGTCTGCAGGAAGGATGTTTGACTCTGTCTCTGGTGGAGGGAAGCGTTCTAGCACATGCCATTTTTTTTGGCACCACCGTAGCTGATAAACCACAAGCAAGAGTTTAAATGCTTGTCCAATCCAAACAAAAGGACTGATAGATAACACCAAGATCCATAAAAAAGGAAATATTAATTTTAATATCAACCCTTTGTTTGCCTTGGATTAGCATTTGCTTTTGGTTTTGACAATTGTAGTCACACTGGCACCAAACAGAGGCAAAGGTGAAGACATCTTACCCTGGCTAACAAAAGGTTTTTTTTGGTTTTTTTTACAAAGCAGTTGCTTGATTTTCAGCTTACTGATTCGAGCGAAAGGCAACCAGAGTAATTGCTTTTTTGTTTTGTGCATTTGGCCCATTGACTCAACAGAGATCTCTATACATCTTTGCCAATATGATAACGTGTGGATCATTACCGAGTATAATCACTGCCCATCCACATTACTTTCCTCTACACTTTCATAAAACATTTTTAGCTGGTAGAAACATCCTCCTCGATCCTGACATTTAACGATGGTTTGTAAATCATTTGAAGCTCAGTAGATTAGTCACTCTGTGCTGTATGAATGCAGGATTATAAGCTCTGTGTATTAGATTCAGTAAATACAGGAATTTATCCTCAGGAATACATATCAGAACAAATAACATTCAAGTCTGCATTTGTAAAATTGAATACAACACCTGGTTTTAACGTTTCCTTGAATTCTAGTATTATCAAACCATATTTGTGCCCTGAGATGAGACTTTTGCTTTTTCCTTCAGATAAAATTTACTCATAATAAATGGCACTTTGTGACACTGCCCCTATTTTTTTAAGATCTAAATGCAACTCAATCATGAAAGCTCCTTGTCTGTTATAATAATTTACCTTTTTGACAATTTATTAAGCATATTAACCAATTTTCATGTGCAGCAATGGTTGCATGGTTTACAACCATTTTCATTTAGATTAGGATTCAGTCCAGACATTTTGCAGGTACATTTGTAAATGCATGCATCGCATGTGAGCGTTAAGATGTAATTGCATATCATACTGCAAAACGGTGGTTGTTCTTTGGTTTCAAAGAACTGGCTGGCTTTGGTTGTAAAATTACATTGAATAATGATTTTGCAAGACCACATGTTTGCTTGCTTCACCACTGTACAAGGAACTTCAAACGATCCACTTGAAACTATGTATCCTGCCATCTTCCATTTCACAAGAAAAGTTTGCACGTTTCACCCCTTGTATAGGGAATTACACAGGACTAAGTTGAAAATTTAATTCCTGAATCAACAGCCTTGTCATGCAGACTGGTTTGTGTTCAAGCGACCATTATTTTAACCTATCGCAGTTTTGAAAGATGTTTAACATAATTTGAAACATGGCTGCATTCAAGCAATTTTCATCACTCATTAAAACAACTGCAAACAGGACAGCTGCATTAAGTTGCATGTCATTACAGGATTCTGTAGATCAGTCACTAAAAAATCGTGTGAATGCAACAAAGATCCAAATGATAATTCTATGGTGGCATTAAAGAAGGAGTTCTTCTGATTTGAACATTACGTACACTCTTTTAAGTTCACTTTATATAATTGTCGGATCAAACTGAGCAGTACGGTGGGGAATATCTTGCATTGAGGAGAATCGGCATTGAGGAAAAATCAGTTGAATGCTCACCAGCAGTATTACCATTTTTATTTGATGTTTGTCAATGTAAATCTAGCTTTAAAAAAAAATTGCTTGAACGCACCCTTGGCTACATCCAGATGAGAAGTATAAATTGCATTAATTAAAGACTTCCACTGCAAGGTCAACGATGTTCATGTCAGATCATACTTGTGTAGGAAATCCTACAAGCATAATTTTCATACCGATAATCATTTTCATTTCTATTTCCCCTTCTCGCACTGATATTGAGTCTACGTGAAGATTAAAAAGTTGATGCTCAGAGGATTTCTGGGATGCAACCTACACTCCAAACGACCTCGTATCAAGATGGGAATTCGAAGTCTGAAATTTGAAGGATCTTGGCTTTTACAATTCCCATTCTTAGTACCAGAGACAAATGATTGTTTTTCATGAACAGGATTTCAGATTGTTTTATTATATCAAATAAAAAAAATTAACTCGATCAACATCATGATAGAGCAAACCATTATCCAACCTATTTCTATTTTTTTTGGTGAAAAAATAGTAACATCAAGTATGTTTCCCAAGTAATTCTTCTAAGAGAAAAGGTGATGAGTCTGTGTTAAAACTTCTCAATAGAAAAATGTCTTGCTTGAATGTCTGTATCAAAATGTTCTTTGATGTTTCTGTTTTCTGGGGGTTTTTGTGGGGTTTTTTTGTGTGTATTTTAGGTTGGTGGGTGGGGAAGGGGGGGGTAGGGGCTGCTTTTGTTTTTTGTTTCCTTTTGTTTGAGTTTCTTTTCATTTTCTAAGGGATGTGAGTTTCTTTGTAGGCAGGGTGGGAGTAGGGTACGTCTTCATCCTGCTTCATGAAGAAACTTCATGACACAGGCCTATCCTTCTTTGCTTCCCCTTCCTTCACCCCTCTCCCACTCTCAAATCCCCATCTTCCTTCATTCACAATTTCTTCTTCCCACTGTGCCCAGGAAAAAAAAAAAGAAAACAAGGTGATGACAATGTTCCTTCCATTCAGATCCAGGGGTTGGGGGAGGGGTGCTGCTGCTGAAAGAGTTGTAATCATAGACACCATTCTCACTACTTTCCTGACTCTAGTTTAGTGGAAACTAGTTTAACGTGTAATGAGAACAGTCAAAGCGATCTTGGAAGCGATCTTCCAAACCGGTTCATAAATTACATTGCGATGTAGTTTTCAGATCGCTTTGCCATGTTAAACTGGTTTTAGTATAAGTGAGGGAACAACTGTTCTTCGGGAAGCGATCTTCGCAAATTTTGAGCGCGCTACTCCACACACTGTCTGTAGAATACTATGATGCGGTTTCAAATTTCGCGCAAAAAGTGTCACCCCACTCAGAGCATTTCCATAGCAACAACATCGCTTTATGTGAAGTGATTTTGAAAACCACTTTCTGGTGATCAAATGGGAACGCTAGCAGAAGATCTTCCAAACTGGTTTCCTGAACCGGTTTCCAGTATACTAGTTATAGATAGCGTAATGAGAACAGGGTCATACACATCTCCAAAAATATTACTGGATTTTCAACCAATCTGAAGTGTGCATTAAGGACTTGCATCTGATTTCTGTAAACTTTCTCCAACGAGCCCCAGGAAATGACACAAGAATGCAGCTCTTTCTTATTTTGTCAGCCACTATATGGGAGAAACACAAAGGGACTCTTGCTCAGCCTCCATCACCTTAGTATAAACCTAGGAACTGGGTCTGCTGCCTACCCTTTTAGGAACCCCTGCACCCTGATTTCTCTCATTTTTTACGTAGCTAAAAATAGTGGCTAGGTGAAACCGTTTAAAGAGCGCAAAGCAGCTGCACTGTAAACATATCAGATGGGAGGAATTTCGGGCACTGAGCAGAGTGTCAATCTTTTCCTTATTCTTTTCTTCTCTTTTTTCCTCAATTGAAACATATCTATTGAACTTCATCTCTTTGAGTTACTCCCAGTGAGTTATTCCTATTTCATTCTTCTCCTGGATTCTATTTCTAGGCAAACACCGACTGACCCCGCTTGTGTGGACATGTAAGCACTGACCGCCAGATGACCTTCCACGAGACACAAGGGGAGCAGGAATGGGCTATTTTGCCATCCTGCATGTTTCCCCAAGTGCATGTTGTATCAGGGTCAGGTCAAGTGCTACCACTGCAAAAAAAAATAACTGGAGCTCGACTGTTCATAACTAGACATGTTCATCTATGTGCATGCAGATGTTCAGTAAAATTTTTTGATGTAAGATCTGTGTAGGCTACATACATATATGTAATATATGTAAGATAATTCACTAAAACTTCTGAAGAGGCTTTTCTTTGTGGAATTTCCCAATTGCATCAAAATGAATAAGAAAAACATCAAAAAGATTAATATCCATAGGAACAATTCTCTATTTTTATTCAAGTTTCACTTTAATGCACATGTAATATTGGGAGATTTGTTAAATGGTAAAAAATGAACTTGAAATTCAGATTTGTTTATTTTCCATTGTGTGAGGGGGTGTCGAGCAAGACATTTTCAGTAAGTTTTAAGGGCCATTTTCTTTCCTGTCGTACTGTATCAGTGAAAATGAGTTTGCTATTCGATTTACTGGGCTTGTGCTTGTTATCTTTACTTCAATATACTTATACTCTTATTCAGGAGATTTATTTGTGTTTCAACTTTAAATCAGAAACTAGCAGGTATCCAGTGGGTCACTTTCTCTACATTCCTCTTCCTTGTAGAAAGCCGATACACAGTCTATCACCCATGTAGTAACTGAGATGAAATCGGATTGCGATGGAATTGACGCATTCTGAATGAAAACAGTCTCTCTAGAATCCATAACTAGGTCAGAAAGTTAAGTTCTGCCTAAAGGTGTGAAATTGTATTTTTAAAATCTAAGCAAAATTTATACTGCAACATGTATCTCCAGTTTCCTGAAGTGCATTTCCGCATTATTATTCGAATAGTAAATTGTGTTTAAATCTTTTCTACCAATATGATTTATTTCAACTTTTTGTTTCTTTAATTCTTGGCCCAATTTGGTAATGTCTGAATTATCTTGTGTTGCTATATAAAAAGAAATAAATTAATTGAACAGGTGAGAATCATTTCAAAAGATTTTAAAAATCAATTATCAGTATACCACAACATCAATGCCAGAATCAATCAAAGTTTCATTCAATTACCATTTCTTTGGCAACTTGGTCCGGTTCATCCTTGTTCAAGTCAATCTCAAACTGTAGAGCTTCATTGTCTCTGTGCCTCTCCCTCCTCTTCTTGGGGTCTTCCACACGCAGCTGGAGCTGTATCTGATCCTTGTTGTCATCATTGACGATGTCAACGCGAAAAGCAGTATCCTCGAAGAATGTATGCTTCAACAGCTCCTGGATAAGATACCTGGAAAAGAGAAACAGGAAAGGGAGACCAATAATTTCTCAAATAAAGGATATAGGGCCCAATTTCACAACATGGACAAGACACATGCCGTAGTCTGTAACTGATCTCAATGCTATCCCAAAGGGCATACATGTATATCCTTGCAAAACATTCACTCCAGATGCCATTTTCATTAAGGTCAGGTCAACCCCAACACTGATAATTACACCAAAATCAATGTTCTTGATGGAATAATGATTTTTACACATTGTGAAAATACACAAGTCCTGCGAAAGTTCATGTCATCCTGAAAAGTACCAACTTAAATTAGGTAATGTGTTCTATTGGGATATTACAAATAATTTTCCTACAAAAAATGACCAAAATATCTGGTATGATCAGGGGGATGATCAAGTAGGATTTCCTATGTAACACCAGGTATTCAGAGTCTTCAAGTCTGTAAAGAAAGATTCTTTTGTGAATAGAGCCACCATTCATGGGAGATTAAACACAGAGATATGAATGCAAACAGGAAGGGTATGCATTGATCAATCTATATAACGAGTTCCATTAATCCTGTAGAGACTGGAGGAGTTAACGAGGAGAAGACCATGGGCAGGTGTCTCTCGGAATGAAGATCATCACTCAGACTTTGACAGAATAGTGATATCAATAATTCACCGAGGTGAGCTTTAATAAATCTTGCCCTTGAGAAAGGGAAGGGGTGTGGATGGGGACAAGAGCATAAAGGAATAAGGAAGCTAATCGCACTAATTATTCATTATATCACACATCATGGGATTTTTGTGCATGATAAATTATCATACAGAAAAAAACTGTCACGAAGTAATATGACTTAACAAGAGCAATTATTTGGTCTTCAAGTCTCATTATGTTTGGGGATTTTCTTCTTTATATAATCCACTGTAACATATCAGAACAAAAAAAACTCTGTAAGCAAGCATTTAACGCCCAACTTAAGGTGAAAATTAAATCACATGGAATAATTTATATTCTCTAAGTTCTGTTTCCTACAAAATTCATTTTCCTTTTACCAGTGTCTGAATTAAGAATTTATATCATTAGAGAAATAGGTGACTAGTTCAAGAGAGATAAACTCACATTGAAAACAAACTAATCCGAGCAGAGTGCAGCAGAATTATCTAATCAATGTTGTTTCACACACTTTCCATTTCCATAAACATTGATGACAAATAAAACAATGTAAAGGATGAACATAGTGCATACACCCTATTCACTATTTCACCAATAGATATCAGACTACACAGGAAATGGTTTTGGAGGATGGGAGGGGGGGTAAATAGATTGCAATCGATTTCCGGAAAATAAGCACATCCAGTCAATGGATGTTTGCCAATTTAAATGTGATTAAAAAAAGATGATCTATAGGCAGGTTTACATGCAACATACTATGTCATATACTATAATTGGTAACACCACTCCTGAAACTAACAAAATTACTCACTCTATCGCTTTTGTTTCAAAATTATATTCCCAGGGAATAATTTTGCTTTACAAATTTGAAAAGCATTTTTGGTCATATAAGAGAAAAATACATATCCAACTAAGTAATGTAGAGTCCCATGTAAAAATATGCTATACAAAAGACTTTTGCATAGCAGTCTGTCAAAAATGTGGAGCAAATTGCCATGCGATACCAGGAAAATTATTCTCTGTATTCCCAATATCTCATTCTGTAAACAACTTATTTTAAGTTTTAATTTGACTAGCAATTCCATTTTATAACAAACAGCAAAGAATACACACATTTTCAATGCAATTTACATTCACAATTAAAATGTCAGTGCAAAGCTTGGACAACTGTTCTGAGATGTGTATTCAATCAACGTAAATGCAAAATTACTTCCTTACATTATAAGTTTCTTGCACTTATAGATAATAAATAAAAAATAATGAACATAATCTTGAACGCATTGTTGCCAACAGCACTTCACTGCATGGAATGCAGTAATAATGAGAAAAATATTAACATTTTTATACATGTAGCTTTCTCATTAGATCCAAAGGATTGCTTTATTTTGAGCCAGTAGAGATTGCCTCTCTAATGACCTTCTCTTCACATAAGCATCGCAGAATGAGTTGCATCATAGGTTTCCTTGGTAACGTACTGTCTATATGTCTACTGAAGATATGTCTCCTGAATCATCATATATCTGAATAAAATCTCAAAATATGTGCAATTTTTCTTTGAATAGTCGATCTCCTTGGAGCTAAATTGTTGACTACATGAATCATTATTGCGTATCCTTTTAAAAGAAATTTAAACTTTTTAAAAGATTTTTCTGTTGGGTCATCAAAGCAAAAAAAAACTATTTCAAATGACCTGGAAATATGTCTGGATAGATTACCTCAAATATTATATTTTGCTTAAGCTCAAATTATTGCTACCAGGGTATTTTAATTCTGTGGACCCACAATAATAATATGGCACACTCTTTTTATTGTCCATGTAAAACTTGAAAGAAGCTTAGAAGAGCAAAGTTCATCAAGTGAATGGTGCTTCCCCCCCCCCACAAAATAAAATACAAAGGTAATTTGCAAGTGTAATTTGATTATTGTAGTGCAGTGAGCAACATTTCTCGGCAACCTTTCCAAGCCTTGCTCGGGTTAAGAGTGTAAGAATATCTGAACGTTGCCTCCAGGGGGCGGCCCCAATGACTACACCATGTAAGCAGTGACCACTCACACTAAGTATAAGATTTAAAGTCATTCCTTGAGCTGCAATAACTGAAAGCTGTTACTCATTACATGAGAATAAGAAGATAGAAGTGTGGGGTTTATGGTTTGACATTGAATCAAGTCTTAGGAATTTATGTTTAATAATATTTACAATAATAACAATTCAATTCAATTCTTTATTCCATTTCCATTCAAAACAAAATACAAAGTAATATACAGATCAAGTACAATTTTACAGACGAGCATTCTTACTTAGTAAAACAAAAATATTGAGCATAAATGGAAATGAGGGGGGTCCACCAAAAACCAAAGCTTGTAAAGTGTGGATCGAAATGCCAATCTCTAATTGATTGTGAGAGATTTTAATAAGAGACAAAATATGGAATTATTTTCTTTCAAAGTTAACAAATTTCTAGAAAAATATGCATGTTACCATTTGTGCCATTATACAAAAGCACACAAATTATGTGCGGACAGGGTTGTGTGTATCAGTCTATGTAAAATTAGTATGTGCATACACCGTCTTTACTGAACTACTTCTCTGATAGTCATTGGAATATTTTCTTCACTGGAATAGGCAAAAAAAATCAAGATTATTTTTCAAACAAAAGTTTACAATAATAATAATCACCAGAGATGAGTGTAGTAAAGACATAATCCAAACTGGACTAGACTGCGAGACGGTTGCATATTAAATCAGGGAGGTTGGGAAGACCGATCACGTTAAATGTTGAGCTCAAGATGGGATGTATCGCCCTCCCACTCTCCATCCTCTTCTCTCTCTCTCTCTCTCTCACCCACTTTCTCATTTTTTATCTCCAAAATGAAGCAGACCGGTGCATTGATTGCCCTAGCGTATGTGACCTGCATTGCCAAAATGCAATGTACCTCATCAATAACTTGGCCCGACACCTTTCTCTCCTCACAGTAGGGGCTTTCATACCTTCCAATTACAGAAAATATCTGCTCTTTTTTCTGATTGGGAATTCTACCCATATTGGAAAATAAGGTATTTTTATGGTGTAAATTGTAAGCTAAGCACTCATAATGTCTCCAATCGAAAATACTCGCACGTGACCTGTGCTTTTCTCAAAAGATTGCACAGATTTTTTTTCAGTGTGGAAGCAATTTTACAAGAATTCTAGAAGAATTTATTTAGGAATGCTAGATTCTTGATGCTGGTTCATAATTTGTGGAACTCTATCTTGGTCAGATGGGAGTAAATGACTGTAATTAACTTTTACTTTGAGGCATTCATTAAAGTTCTCACAGCTAGCAGGTATTGTGTGATAGGGCAAGTCTGAAAGCACCTTCTCTGATATTTTGCTTCATGCCATCTGCAATTTGCATTATTGAATGTGCAGCAGACAGCATACAGTGTGAGAATCAGCTTGAAATCAAAGTGATCAAAACAAGGTTTCGATTTTCCAACCACATCCCATGCCATAAGGAAATTATACTGTCCTGGAGCGTCCTGGAACATACATAGCGGTTTCATACCAAACAAAGTTGTACATAAGTCATATAGGTCCTTCAGATGCAATTTCATTTTCTACATAACCCATGTTTCATGCATTTCATAGCACGCCAACTTTATTTCTCCTCGCCGAACATACGCGTTCCAACATGAATCAATGACTTTTGGAGCCCTGAACGATAACAAAATGATCTGAAATGAATAAAAGATGCAATAGTGAAGATTGCATGTGGTCGGTGGTGGGCCCCCAGAAGAATGTTGCTCTTGTGAAACTGTCCATAATAAATGCATGAGGCAGACCTGGGTTATAAATCAAAGTGCGCTTTCATGAAATTTGCGACCATACGCATGCATGCCAACCGAAGGGAAGGGGGTCGTGTCAATGTCTTCACTCAACAAGAGACTCAGCGGTGACGCCTCTCTCATTTCGGGAAGAAGGATCATAGGGAAACCACATCTCCAATGAGGATCTCATGTGACTTTCTATTGAAGCTAGGATCTGACCTTCGTGCAAAGCCATACTAAGGCCCCTTCAGCCCATTCCTACACTGGACTGCAGTGGACTAATCTCACACCAATTTTCCTTTTGATGGGTAATTTTCAGGCATGCATCAATGGAAGAAATACCTCTTCAAACATAGGCCTATCCAGCAAATAATGGAGCATTGATTCAGCAAGACCCTGCAATTGCAAAAGCTAAAGGGATTGACGATACGATTCATGGGGGGAGGGGCTGATTCACATTGATCAATCGCTTTGTTTTGCGTTTTCTTTTCACATAATAATGCATGTACATTCAAGATGTCAGTTAATATAGTAAGTCTAGAATAATGCTTGAATTAAATGCTGTCTATAACTAATACAGTGTTTCTATATAAACCACATTGCATTGACCTAGCTGTCCAATCTGATAGCTCCCCTCCAGTAAAATAATGACCATACCCTCACGCTCGCTCGGTGTTCATTACAGCTTCTGCAACATAAAACCGACCCAGACAAAAGGTAGATGCATCATTTGGCAGGCAAGGGCAATTGGAATGTCTATGGAGTGACAAAGACCTCACCACAATGATCTTTCATCCGTGTCAGGAGTATCAACGTTCTACGATAAAAATCTATAATATTGAGGGTATTCTCATCAAGAGGTGTATCAATAGCAGGGTCATGGGGAGAGTACATGTAGATGGTTCTCCATCAGACCAAGGTTTGCACAACCTGAAGATTATACTTTGGGGCTAATCTGGAGACAGTAGGAAATCACATCTCCATTAGTCCTAGGGGGCAATGATTCCCATCTGAGAGTAAAATGTGACCATGCGCTACAGCGAAAATGCATGTCTTTGGGCCCCAGCTTGAGCAGCGATGGTAATACCTTGGTCACATTTGCTCTACGGCAGCCGTACGGCGAATCGAAAACAGTCTTTTTATTCATTTTTATACAAACCACCTATATATAGCTGTTACAAAAATGTTAAAACGGTTGTTTTCTACTCGCCGTTCGGCCGCTGTAGAGCAAATGTGACCTAGGTATTGGGAATCATGAATAAATCTGAAGTCAAGCCCCAAGTGCATCTTCCTTGCAAAATAGCTGAACAATTAAAGGCCTGGTCCTACTGGCCGACGGACACAAAACGTATTCATAATATGGATACAGTGGACAAGCAAAACTTTGGGGTAGCACCTCTGTTTTCTCCTGCTTAAGACAATGGACAAAATGGGCAAACAATGAAATCACTATGGACGGATGCTCGATGGATATACAGCGTAAGAAACACGTATGCAAAGAGCAAGCGACAGATACAAAACATTTCTAAATGGATGGCACGATTCTCTTTCCATTTTACATCCTCTCTGCATCCTCAAGTGCAGTGGGACCAAGCCTTATAAACCAAAAACACACTTTTGAATCAGGATGGTAAATAACTCCGGGGTAATTGCATCTTTTGCATCTTCATTACAAAGTCTTAAAACTGTCCTGATCAGGACAATTTACTGGATCATAAATTGCTGGGTAATTTAAAAACCTCTGGCTGATGGATACTGGGCCTAGCACCTAAGAATGATGGAGGGGGGGGGCAGGCAGCCGTCTGTGAATTTTGACCTCAGATAGTCTCACAGGGGGGGACTTTATTCCCAATATTTCCCTGTAAGCTGCATGAACATCACCATGGGAGACACCTCGCTGTAATCACACCTCACATGTTCAAGTCCATATAATTCCCATGCTTATTTCATGCCTGAACAATTCCAAGCCTTCCATGACTTCATAATGTATCATGATCACCAAACCAGCCTCCAGACTTTGTTGTGCATGGAAGGTGAACAGATCTCATATTTTTTTTACTAATGCATGTCCAGCACAAAAAATAAATGAGGGGGACAAGAAATTCCACCCTCATCACTGAATGCTTTGGGGCAACTAACTTTTCTATAGTTGCCCAATGATTTTCCACAAATAATATTCAAGAATATCTTTAGAAAGCCAATAATCTCTAAAGTAATTGGCCCATAGCAGAATAATTTATACTTAGATAGGCCTAATTGCTCATTCTGAAAAAAAAGAAGCCCTTCAATAAAAAAAAAATTCTGCTAAAAATAAAATGTTTCCTACCATGTTTATATCCAATGCTGAAAACATGATATTCATGAAAATATAAAGTGATGGCAAAAACATGGCTGTCTACAATATGAAAATTAAGGTTTCATGTTAATCCCCTTCCTTTTTCTAAAGAAAAGCATCATCTTTGGAAGAAAAAAATCCCAATGGTTTATGCTTGGTAAAGTCACATTGATTTCACAAATACTACCCGTCCAATTTTCACTTCAAAAATATGGTACAACCGAAATCCCTAATGGAGGATTGCTGGTGGATGTTCTTCAATTAAAAAGAGCAACATTGTAGGCCTATATGTACATTGTACAATATGAATCCTTAGGAATTACTTCAAAGATAGGACAATATGTTGCATTCTTTGAGTGAGTCAGACCAAGACCGCCTCTATCAATTCTATGCATCTCAAGGACTATGAGAGTAAACAGTCCATTCAGTCAATAAGTCTACACCTCAACTCAAAAGGGACTATTCAAAACAATCCCAAGACATAGGCCACAATGTACAGGTCGGCTGGTCAGTGTGCAGGTAAAATATTATCAGGGAACCGTACTTTCATAAAAATATTCGTTGAGTTGAGAGCGACTTGAAGAACGACTGGTGAACCTTTCTTACGTGCTAAACCATTGCTAATACAATATACTATTTACCACAAGAAAGGATCACCAGTCGTTCTTAAAAGTCGCTCTTAACTTACGAACAGCTTTATCACACACCCACCTGGTTATATTAGTACTGTTCGTGAATAATCCTGTAGGCTTAGCGTGCAGGAGCATCTACCAGTGGTGTACTATTTCAAAAAGTATCATTCCAAGTAATGGTGTAAATGCAATTCTAAAGACTCTTATGCTACAACAAATTCTTAGCAGTTATTTTCTTTTTCTATGAAGAATTACCGACAGTCAGATAGCACATTATTTTCTGTAAGTCTTCTGGAAGTAATGGCGAAAATTGTGAAATTCATAAAAATCAATTCCTTGTCCAATGATGTGCGAAGTCAATGCTAAACTAGAAATAATACTTAAAAAATACGCATTAGCTTCTTGCAAGTATTCAGACACATCTGCAGATAAAAGATGGTGTATGAAAAAGGATTCAAACTTGTTTTCTAATACCACACAATTGCACGTTAATGTCAATATTAATGCCTGTACTACCACTACCAGTATCAAACAAAAAAGATAAATGATATATAGGCCCTATAAAAAAAAAAAAAATTCTTCCCAGAATATTATGGAAGTATCCCTGTATATAAGAAAGCAAAATATTTAATCAGAGAGATGTACCACTAAAATAATTGTGAAATCTTTCAGGGAATTATTTTCACATCGCAATTTGCTCCACATTTTTGAAAGACTGCTATGCATTTATAAGTCTTTCGTATAGTAGTATATTTTTACAGAGGAGTACTGTACATTACTTAGTTGACAGCTTTTCTCTTATGACCAAAAATGATATTCAAATTTGTAAAGCAAAATTATTCCGTCTTTCAGCTTAATATTCATGCATCATGCATTGCATTTTCATGTGATTGTGTTTCTAGACGCTTTCTAATTCTACCGACATTTTGTTGGGGGTACATTTCAAGTTAATTATTTCCGTATCCATGGCTATCCAAATGGAGTCCCAAGGTAAAGCTGGTAATTATGCTCTACTCTATCTCCAATTAGAAGTCTGGCATAGCATTAATTTGCCAAAGACAGCACACTATAAAACTAAATTGACTTTACACCCAGAGTATACAAAAAACTATATAAACACCTCGTGTGTCAAATGACCTTCGATTCTAGAAGGGCAATTTTGAATTCATACACAGCGCAATGATTTTTTAACTAGTGCATCGGTGCAGAGAAATGAATGTGCTAGCAATTATAAAGGTTAAACTCTGTACATTTTCTAATGGTGAATGCATATTATAAGTTTGGCCTTTACAGTAATTTGAAACCTGTGAGCTGACTTTCACTGAAATGATGAATACGTAAATGTCTTTCTTGTAGGCCTATCTAAACCAATGTCAATTTTCTATTGATGAGAGCATGAATTAGCTCTTCCAATCAATTTATAAATGACAAAGTGTAAAATATAATTGTAGAATAACATTGAAAAAAATCAAAAAACAAACTTGATACAACATGCAGTGTTGTGTATACAAACATCAACAAAACTTTTTTTTTCTGTGCGTTGATTGTAAGGGCATTGATTTCTTTCATAATGATTGGGGGACAGAAGGGAATCTGCCGTCAAGCAGTCGTCGATAACCAATGTGCTTGGCATACAACCAACAAGTTTTTCAGATTGTGATGTCTAACAAGGCACACTGGAGTAGATTATGCTGTTTACACAATAGCTGACACATCAACAGCAAACAGAACAAGATGAAATTAAAACCAAGGTATAAATATAGCAGGTGTCACCACCCCTACCCCCCCCCCCCCTTCAAAAATATAGATCAATACAAACAAAAATTAGGAAATAAAACAGAAATAAAAATAAAACAAAAATAACTTAATTAATTTAAATAATAATTATCATTATTACTACGAATGAATAGATTAATAAAAAAATAAATGAATGTATGCAATAAACAACCAATATATAACAAAAGAATGAAAAAAAACAATCAAAAATTTAAACATAAATTTTTAGAGTAACTCGGTGGTAGCTTTTCAATAACTAATAAACTTTAAATAATCAACTTTTTCTAATTTCCTGATCTGAAACTACACTTCGTTCATATATTTTGATTTGAGGACTTTTTTCAAGGTGAGCTTTGTCGAAATGCCTGTCAGCAATAAATTTGTCAGAAATTATTTTGAAGCATTAAGCCAAAGAAATGTATCTCATTTATTAATTCAATATATCATATAATATCTCATTCAATATTTCTGAATTATTTATACCAGGGTCATCAATTTTGGCCGAGAACCTTTTATACTAGGCTCTTCATTGGATGGCTTAGAAGTTAACATTCTTTCAGGAGCCTCCAGGAACATGTTAACGACAGAAGGAAAGAATTAAGATTCATGTTCCGATTCATCATGGTCTTTGGGTGGTTCAATTTCATTTTTAATAGGAAGGTAATAACTCATGACAGAAACCATAGATGACTAGAAATTAGTTTCAACACTTTTCACAAAGTTATTGGCATATGGCACTGTATGCTTTCTAAATCATATCTTGATTTGTGGCTTCCAACTAATTGCATTTTTTTTAAATATTGTTTGAATTGTATTGAAAGGGGACTTTCCCTGAAGCCCCTGGTAATTATCCAACATGGTTGCTCACGGGTCAGATTTAATTATGGAGAAAATTAAAAATAAAGGCATTTCCTGCAACATTCCCGGATGGCGAGCGTGAAGGGGAACACCCGCTTAGATTTCTCATGGATTGTATGCAAATTCAATAAGACGTGGGGTATTTATAACCCATACTCTGTTTTCATCAGGAGGCTTGTTTTGCTACAAACATCTCTGCACTCATCTCCGAACTATCAACGCCTCTTTGAGAGTGATATGTCCCTCTTCGGAAACTGGACAGGAAGGTCGGGAAGGGGAATTATAGGGCAATCTTGACTTACATGTAGTCTGCTGTGCAAACCCTTCACTCGAGTTAAGGGTCTGGTTTGCAGCTACTCATGCCTTTTTCCTGAAGGCCCTAAATTGAAACAGTTTTGTATATGTGCTGGTCTTTGCACGGAGACACACTTGTTGATCAAAGTTTCAATCAGGGTCTGTGCCTGCAGACTAATCTTGACTTGGCTCACCAATGCTACCTACAAACAACCCTTGAACCGTGCAAGCAGCCCGTTGCTGGAAATCACAGTAGACAGTTTATTAAGACGTTTCCTAATTAGCTGTTTCTTTCCCCCTCACTTTGAGCTACCATGATGGAGAGATAGTTGTAGAAATGTCACAAACATGGAATGAGTTTCTGATTCTTCCTTCATGGTCTTCAGGGAGACGAGTTGGGTCCAGACGTCTGCCTGCGTGGTATATGAAGACCTTTCAAAGTCACCTTGACATGGGTACGACTTTACACTAGAATACCCCTTTCATAAACCCAATTAAGCGGCTAATTCGAGGACCAGAGTTATCCGCATTATTTTGATGCTGCTATTATCTGCATAATAGCAGCATCGGTCCAGATTTTGACTTATGAACGCAAATAATGCGGATAATTGCCATGGCGCGTCACAAGGTCACCCTTTTCCAACACCACCGCATCAGAGGGGATTGTCCAGTTGTCATGACGATTATCCGCCTTTTTCAGGACGGGCGCTCGTAAAAATAATGCGCATTTTTTGGAGTTTGTGAACGCAATTTTTAATGAATTATCCGCATTACTCTTATGCGGCTAATTGAGGATAGGTTTATGAAAGGGTATAAGACGCGTATACAGTTTAATCAAAAGATTGTATCATCCTCCTCCTTTCAGTTACATTGGGGATTTTTCTGCAATAATGATACATGTAGCTACAAGAAATCATCTTAATGAAATCTAAAAATAACTGTTATTTATTTTGATTGAAAGATATTGAGGGATCAAAGCATATAATGGAAGTGTCTTACATTAGTAACATGCAAGATATTTGGTCTGTGACATTATTTCCAGTGGAATCAATCAGGAGCACAGATCCAGTAATCTTTATTCTAAATTCTGAACAAAGTTACTAGTTGCCTTTAAAACCATGTGTGTTCAGTTAACCTTTTGGATACTGTACTGGTATAATAAATTACTCCATTTACTTTACCATGCCAGAACAAAATAATGCAATAATTTTCTGTCAGTTTCTGTGCAATAAAAAAACTATTTGTTGCTTTCATTGCCCACTAGGTACTGCCTACACAGAAGTACCAAATTATACCCTTTTTACACAGGATTTTCTTAACCCCGGACTATTGCTAACCCCGTACTATCCTTAACCCCGTACTATTTTTTTTTCCTTTTCACACATGCCAAATTGTTATTGCTAACCCCGGATAAGGAATGCTTGCTTTTCACACACGAAACTCAGCTAACCCGGACTAGTGGTTTTTCTCGATCATTCGTAGTACAAGTACTTCACTCGTACACTTTTTACACACGCTACAATTTCCTTAACCCCGTACTATCGCTCTTAGCACCGCATTTGGTGGGATAACCCTGCTTTTTTGCAGGGCCAAATAATCCCGTACTATAGGTGGGGTTAGTCCACTTTGCAAAAATGCTGTGTAAAAAAGAGTGGGCTAAGCTTAACCCCGTACTATAGGTGGGGCTAAATGGCAATTTAGCCCCACCTATAGTACGGTTTAAGGAAATTTTAGCCTGTGTAAAAAGGTTTACACTTTCACTCTCTATTTCCATTTTATATTCTAAATCATTGCCCATCAAATAAGGGCTCTACAAGAGTAATTACACTTTTACTATCTATTTCTATTTCAATATATTCTTGAAGTTTCCATCCCCTACACTTTCAAGATTAGATTTTCATTTTTAAGCCCATTTTTTAATTATGTCATTATAATGAACCAATAAAGGTGTCATCATCACACAACAACAAAAATCCTCAGAGGTTCTTAGTTTTGACTTTTTGACTTTCAAATTCAAGAACGATTTCTGCATGTATACCACAGCATTGTCTGATTCAATAAGTCGGAGCCACGGTTATCAAGTAACAGGCCCTGCTGTTTTTTCAGGGGAAAACGACATATCAATCGAGTGACTTCACACAGCAAAAGCAGTGGGATAGATGTGTAACATCCAACACTCTGATGTCACAGCTTGGTACTGACATAACTTTCACATTTACATGTGTGAGATTTAAACTAATTTTCTGATTTTCATAATTCCCAGATTCAAGACCAATATGGAATTGTAGTTTCTTTTTAGAATGGCTGTCTTTTAAAGAGATCTATCTCTGAGATATAAATCTGGAATAAGTTTACCTCACTTGACTTCTCAAATCAATAAGTGTATATATATATATATATCATGTCAAATGTTCACTATTCCAATTCATGATAAAGTAGATTATACGAATATACTTGCCCAAAAAACAGTTCATTCGGTTTTTTTAATGTGTTTTATTGGAACATTTTTGAACTAGTAATGAATAGGAATAGTGATAGGCACATGGGGGGGATTTACCAAAACTAAAAATAGACTAACATAACTACACCCCAATTCTGCCCCCCCCCCCCCCACACACACACACAAGCATTTTTTTTTTTCGTAAAATAGGGGATTCTTAAATCTCTTCTCTTAAAATCTCTTGAAACAGACTACATAAATCTACTGAACAAAGGCTAATGTTTGATTCCGAAACGCATGGTCTCCTCCCCACACATATCGCAACAATGATACAGAATTGTCTGTTTCAGAGAAAGATACACAATATTCCTGGATATCAATGGAGCGTTTCTTTGCGGGGACTGACTCACATGACCTGGAGCCCCGGGTTCCACATCTGTTCAGTGTTCTCTGTATAAACCACTCTGGGTGCAAGGGTGCAAACCACAGGGTTCGGTTCATGTCTTTTCAATCGCCTAATTACTCATAGTTTCTTGCTGGCAGACTAACGAGGCCCGGAAGTGTTCATACATTATCAAGCTATGTGCCACCCACAGCCTCCGCAACAACATGATCTTTGCAATGTCTCCCAGTCATTTAATGTGCATGGGGTGCAGACTTCGCTTCTACCCTTGGCTATGCTCTAGCTATGAAGTGCATATCAAACAATCAGACAATAAAATCGTACCCATAGGTTTAGAAGTTGGGAGAAGGGTTAAGAAGAGTCACATACCATTCTGAAGTAAACAGACCTGTCTTATTTTTTTAATCAAATGTTTTAATGCGGGCCTTTGTCTTAAATTCAAAACAATAGAGATATTGTCTGAAATCTAGATCTAGTTTCATCCAATGCTGGACAAATAAAATTTCTCATAGAGGACATGAGCCTGATGAGGATGGGATCACACAAATGGGCCTAGATGAGGACATCCATTCCTGCACGTTGGAACAGAATGTTAATACTCGAACATATAAAGCTGGATACACAGTGACAAGGTCCCCTCCACTTTCGTGTTTGGTTACAAAAGAGCGAGGTCTGCTGGGTGTATCATATATTTCGCATCCATAAATACTCCTCCACATAATCAAAACACAATGACATCTTGACACTACAACTAGATACAGTGATATGGGTCAATCATGAGGTTAACAAGGGACCATGTCAGAATCATCTGTTATCCACTCTTTTCAAGATTCAATTTGCACTCGCCATCCTACATAATGACTATCGTGTGACCGACTGAAGGGGTGAACTGTCTGCAAACATCAATGTGGAAGAGATGATGGATCTCACAGCAATGTTTCACGGGGTGTTTCACAAAGATCGAAGCCTGACCGTTCAAACCCTGCACACATATTCCCTATTGCAAGTGCTACCCCAAGCATCACTGCAGTGGTCAGATAAAGCTCACATGATACATGCTACCACAAGTTAATTTATGAGATCATACAATGTATGTTAAATATCATTTTGGCATTTTAGCATCACTTTTCAAAAGATTCAGTACTTTGTGAAAAAGACCCCCATCCTTCTTGAGAGTACTTGGTGGAGACTGCTGCTTCGTCCTGACACTGGATACACCTACATGTACTTCTCCTCCGGGCAAAGGCCCCCATTAACACAGCACAGGATCTGATGGTAGGAAATGTGTCTAATCACAGGGTTTAATGGTCAGTGAGAACTGTCCTTGCCAGTAACTTTAAACATGGAGTGAATGTAAGAAGAAACACTGTTGACAGATATAACCAAGCATGTAACACTTATATGCAATGAAAACAAACAATATCAATCCCTTTATTTCTGTAATAATTTCTATATTTCATGGTGAGTCAACTATCATAGTAGAAAACAGTATGTGCAGAAAGAGGATGGCAAATCTTTCCAAACCGCAGCCCCCCCCCCCACCCCTCCTCATTTTCCTCCGCTTAGTTTTACAAGTTTAAAATGACAGCAGTTTTTCCAACTGTAAGAACAAAATGTAATGGAAATAATAAAAGTTTCAATAAGTATCTATGAGCACAGGTTTCTGACATTCAGTTTTTCTTTCATTTAAACAAAACATTCGTTACAGAGTCTCTAATAGCATTTTTGCAAAAACATCCCTAATTTTCTCTTACACCATTATCATTGACAAAAATGATAATCATCTTATAATGATTTAGGTTTGACATCCTACAATCGTCATATGGGTCAAAGTAGTGACTAGGTCAAAGCTTAGCAAAATTGTTTTTTGCGCACTACATAGGTGCAGAAACGCACTTAAGCAGTGCACTTACGAGTGCTACTAAGACATGTTGTGCACATGCGACGTAACAAAGTACAACAAAATAATATCCACTCCCAGTCTATCAACTACTCACAATTCTTTCGAAGAAATCATGGAAAGAATAATAAAAGGAATAATCCTGTGGAATATCACAGGAAATGGTCCTTTGGGAATGTTCCTGACATGAGAAATTATAAATGTTTACATCCCTTTTTCCAGGTTGGTTACAACCATCAATTTGTTTGATCCTACTTCTTGGTTATTAGCCGGAAGAAGTATTGAACAACTGCCAATATTTACTTTTAATCACACTGCCTTAAATTTGCCCAGTCAAGGATGTACCGATATACTATCAACTTGCTGAAGATAGAAATGAAGGGGGGGGGGGTGAGTAAATAAAAAAAAAACTTTATTAGCACCCTGAGCCATATACTAAAGTGTACATCAGCATCTGGCAATATTATAAATTATTAATTACTGTACATGTTCATGTAGGACTACATGTATGTTAATATACAATAACTTTCAGAAGGCCCTATTTAAAAGAATATGCCATTACATTCATGCTTTCATGTAATTCTAAAATCAATTATCTTTTTTAATATGTTTATTGGCCCTGTTTCACATCAAATCCAAGTTCTAATTCTCCACACATGTACATGTAGCACACTGTAACCTGTCTACAAGTGCACATGAAATTTTAACCTCATAGAATAAATTTGGACAGTATGTACCAACAAATGTGTTCGTTATCATCATAAAGGTAGATAAGACTTCCAGACTTTAATATGGAAATGGTTCATTTATGCATCATGCGCATTGTTTTAAAGTACTAATGGAAAAATACTCAGATAAAAGTTCAGAGGTGGAGCTATCTATGTAACTAAGTAAAGGAAGTTGGCAATAACAAATTCTCAACACCCATCCTCTTGCGCGGATATCCGAGTATTTATTAAACCTTGCATCCAGATTTTGGCGGAAAGTTTCTTTAAAAAATTGCCACAAAATACAATAGACGGACTGAATTCCTTTGATCGAAATATATTTCATCCTTGTGATCATGAACATGTTATATAGTGCGTATCAAAAAAACGGACAGATTTGAAAAGTCTATGAAATTTTGTTTCAAATTATGATGTCTATATTTTGGTGTTAATAGGTGCTCTAAGGTGTTATCTTTCAAATGCTTAAAACATTTTTTAGTTTTGTTCATGCTTGAGCGAACACGGAATGTTTTGTCTGGGGTTAAAAAGGAGGCTTGCGCCAAAATGGCATAAAATTATAAATTGATGATCGGACTGCTTGCTAATTAGCAGACTTCCTCTCAACCTTTTCGTTATCTTTGCCATAATTTTCAAATCATGCAGTCAAATTCACTTTCAAATCTATTTATTTGCTTGAAATTATTCTAATGTTTCTTTTTAATATGCTCTCTGTTTGCTTGGAATATTCCTTCTTCAAGCTAAAGCAATTTTGTTTCAACCGAATTATGGGAGAGCGTGGATTTTTTTTCTCAAATCCTTTCATTGTGTGCTACAAAGTTTATGAAGCCTTTTGAACAGGGCCACACAGATGGGTGGGTGCTCAGGATGCTCCCCCCCCCCCCCTCCTCTATTAAAACAAAAATCATGACCAAGAAAAAAAGTAGACAGGAAATAAAAGGAAAGATAGAAAATAAAATATGACATTATTTTCTGAATATTATGTCAAAATCTATCAGAAAATGTGATATTGTAATAAAAAGTGGGAATATTTGCGTGCTCAATACTTTTACCCGATCTGCCATATCTAGCTCCTTCAAAATTGACTCAATACACCATTGTCATTGAAAGACATGAATCCCCTCTGTTCCTGTGTTTCCTGTCAAGCAATAAAACTTGGTCAAGGAATCAATGACCCCTTGAAAAAAGATTCATGTCTTTTAAAGTTACATAATCTGTTTCACATAATAAAAGGATTTGAATAATCACAAGTTTTCGCAATTAATAATTCAAATCTTCTTGCTTGGGTTGACATTTTTTTTCTTTCTCAGTTGCTATGAAGGAAAATTAAAAGGTAAGAGAAGTTTAAATGAAAAAAAACAAATAATTCAATTTAATATATGAATTTGTAAATGAAATTTGACAGCATAACTCGAATATTGTGGCACAGATAATGAAAATGTCAAGAGGAAGTATCCTGATTAGCAAGAAGTCTGATCATCATATGACTTATATTCTGCAATTCTGGCGCAAGCCTCTTTTTGGACCCCCAACAAAAACGTCCCGTGTTTGCTCAAGCATGAACAAAATTATTTTTTTTAATTGCATTTCAAAGATAAGACCTTAGAGCATCTATTAACACCAAAATATAGACATCATAATTTGAAACAAAAATTTTATAGACTTTCCAAATCTGTCCCTTTTTTTTTTGATCACACTGTATATGATTGAATCGTTTTGAAAATCATTCATTTAGGTAGTTGAAATAAATGTGTACTTCAAAGTTACAAAGTTAAAAGTTTACGGCGAAAGAAAACATTCAACGATAATCACAACAGGCATGAATGACATTTAAATACTAAAAGGCAAACAAAGCACTACACTCCCATAACCTTGTGGAGTATCATAAGAAAAAGAATCAGACGGATCCATTTCTTAACAAATGTAAAGATAGCACCACTTCATTAATTGATAACTTGCTCCTTCTAAGACTTTGCATGAACGTTAAAGTAGACAATATCTTTTGTTGCCTAATGCTGGTAATACTTCAGATTATTGATGTTCAATTAATATAGAAGGTAACATTATCCCAATTTGTCTAAACCTGCTAATGCTTTAATCAGCGAGTTCCTGGTGCAACATAATCTCTAGCTGTGATTCTTCTGTCTAATAAAAGTACAATGGTATCGTGTTATCCCCATTAATGTTGTTGGAGGGAAACATGTTACTGTTTGTACCGATAGATAGCGCGAGGGGCTAAAAAGTCAGTCGATAATTTGCGTTTCCTTTTAACTCTCCAAGCAGGTTAAGATTAATCTATCCAGCTATCAAAACTGCATGCATAAAACAAGAAGACCTACATGGAGTTCATATTAATTACATGCTGGTTCCAACCCAAGTTTGACAGCACATGTTTTCAACTTACATGAATTTTGTAACTGGCAAAGTGTTAACGTGCCAGATACGTGCACATATTTCCGTTTCACAAATGTTCTGCCCATTCCAACATGGCTTTTCAGAGAAGATAATGCTTTTGTTTGGTTTTGAGGTAAGCTTTTCCCAACTAATCATTCACCTTGTAACAAAGACAACCTTTGCAAACATCTATTCCATTCCCTTTCTATAATTGGATAATCCAATAATACCAATGATTATCAGTTTGAAAGCACTTTTGAAAGTTGCACATTCCGATGATAGATGGATCAACATGTTCACTAAAGGAAAAAAAAGATGCATTGTACTTTCAATAACTGGTATAGTGGTATACTGTAGGGCCTAACTGATATAAATCATCCAATGTAAACAGTCTCCAAAAACTTTTAAATACTATTAAAGTAATAGTGAACTGCAAGCTTATGAAGACCTGGGGGCGTTTCATAAAGATGTTCGTAAGTTAAGAGCGACTTTAAGAACGACTGGTGATCCTTTCTTACGCGCTTAACCATCGCCAATGAATATACCATTTTCCACATGAAAGGATCACCAGTCGTTCTTAAAGTCGCTCTTAACTTACGAACAGCTTTATGAAACACCTACCAGGGGTTGTTTCACAAAAAGTTAAGTCTGACTTAAGGCATGTCAAAGTTCCATCATGCACTTATTACTTAACGCATAATATCATTGACTATCACACCGTACCACAGAACACATCCCATGAGCAGTTTGTGGCCAATGCAGTGATACATTAGATACCATACCTTAAGTACCAATTTTCAGTTATAGACTTGAAACTTTGTGAAACACCCCAAGCGAGGAGAGAGTTGCATATTTGAAATTCCAATCCTACTTGGCAGGTATGGAGTATCCTGCTGAAAATCATAAAGTATATACTGCATACTAATAGCAACAATCAAATCAGAAACACCAACCGTCATGATATGGTGACCTACATCAGAAGAAATAAACAGGAAACTATCCACATGACTGTAACAATGGCAAATAACAGAACTGGAAATGGGTCAAAAAAGATATTTTTAGGATTATTCCTATCCTAGAATGGGATGTCTTATTACATTGAAGGATGGACAGGAAATGTATGGCTCCAAATTTCATTAGCCAAGTTTTCAAACTATCGCATATTTCTGATTCGCTTATAATCTTGATCACAACAATCTTGGGATTATTATAGAAGTGGGCGATTTTTTTTTGGTGTAAACATGGACAACATGCTATTATATGACAGTGAATTACCTAGATAAGTCATCACTCAAAAATGAGAACACACTCAGGGTTTTGGCTCGCATTAATTTGTTCATGTTACCATAACTTTACTGAATAAAAAAAAAACCTTTATTAAATCAGAGTTCAAAGTGTGCATGCTCTAGACCCCAAGATCACATTCCACAATGTTTTTACAAATGAGAATTCTTGAACTCAGAGGCTTTTGGGAATAAGGTTTCCTGAATCATGACACTAACCTCGATGAGGGCTACTTAAGGCAAACTCGGACTGATGGAAAACCATCTAAATACCAGTAAGTAAAGGTAACACATTTTGTTAAAATCTAGCTATCTGGAGCCGCAAGGAACCAATAAATAGATCATGAGTACATAACTTTATACTTACAAACTTACTATCAATAAAAAGTTTCAGTTTGTTTTTTATCCCCTACCCCCCCCCCCCAAAAAAAAATCACTATGGGTATGAATAATACATAAAAATTTTTTTAATTGCTTACTCTCAGTTTTGTTCATTCTTCCCAGAAAAACCCTAATTCCTGGTTTCATTAATTCCCTGGAAAAAGATGTCATTTTGGTATTTATTTATATACCATAACCAAAAGAAGTCCTATTCACTATCTTACCTTTGCTTTCACTTCTGTAATAACCCAAGACATAAAATTAGCTGAAATTATAATCATTTTCGCAATGGTGAGATTGAAGAAAATAAAACTGAAAACTTGAGCATTCCTTAGTAGCAAAACAGCCTCTTACAGGTAGGCATTCATGTACATACATACACGTAGTATACTGTTGTCTAGAACTTCTGAGTTTGTGCATGACTATCACCTACATGCTGAATAATCTTTTATTATAGATATAACTGTTTAATATACCATGATGCATGAGACATGTTACTCCATGCATGTTAACTCGTCATTAAACACTGCACTTGGGACTGCCTGACTACAAAATGATCTTCTTAACACTTTCATATGAAACTTAATTACTTGTTTAATTAATGAACGATCGATACATTATCTGCAGGCTGCTCTAGGCAAATTAACAATGCTTCAAAAAGGGATGGAAATAAATTGTAAGTTCAATCTTAGTTTCAATCAACCATCAAGTCAATAATTTTTCTACAACCACCAAAAATGGAGAGGGGGGTGGGGAATAAGTGTATTTTACAAGTGTAGTACTTTAGTAGAAGATAGATGTAGAAAATCACTCAAAATTGAATATACTTGGGCAGATAAATTTCCATAGACTTGGGACCCATTGTTTCAAACTTGCTATTAATGATACCCTTCCATCAATGGCAACTAGGCCCTATACATGTGCCATGGTAACAGGGCTTAACAGCCAATTTGAATCAAGGTTCTTAGGAAGCTGTTGTAGGTGGCAAATTTAACATCGACGCCAAGTGCCCATGCAACGTGGCCCTGATATCTGTACTGTAGTTTTCCATTCAAATTCATGTAAATAATGAGACGTGGAGTTCAAGAACAAAAAAAACTGGAGTGACAAATATCTCGACCACTGACAAGCAACACTTTAATCATTAGTGCCTGCGAGAGGTATCACATGGAGGGAATCGATTGAATAATCCTGGCTGCATTCCAAAACTTCGACTCAACCTGGGGCGATAAAAGAGGGTTCGTGAAGGGAAGAGGAAACCAAGCAAGCAAGGCGAGGACCCGAGGAAAGAACAAAGTGACAAGAATGGTGATGAGCAAAACGTGAACTGGGCATGAGATAGCTCCATATCCTCCACTCTCTGGTGCTATGGTCACACCAACGAAACCAACTCTAAACAGACCAATGGTATGTCATCAGAAATGATGTTATACATGTGGTCGGTCTGAAGTCATTTTCGCCGGTTTGCCTGTGGTATGAACTAAAACAGCCCATGAAGTCTACTTTAAAATATGCAAATCTAACCTTTATCACAAGGGGGGTTACCGGGACAAAAGCACTGGAGACGTCCACCTCAACGAGTTAGAAGTTTGAAAAGGAATTCTTCAAAGGATATTGGGCAATGGGCGAACAGGGGCCGGGGTACCTATTTCACAAGATTATTACCAGCTAATGAAACAGAATACATACGTATCTTCACTCCTTATCATTTGTAATTTGCACAACTTCTGTAACACAGGTGAGATTTTTTTTTTTAATTCAAACCCTAAAGGAATTTGATATGCAGTATTAATTCTAATATGTACATGCAATTATATTATTTCCGATATGGCCTCTTTAACTACAAATAGTCTGAAGGAAAGGTCAACAAACTTTAAAATTTAGTAGAGAGAAATAACTCTTAATTATTAAATAAGAGGGGGGGGGAGTCTACTTCAATTCACAAACACTGAAGTATACAGATGTACTAATCAATGTAACTAACTGAATTTCTTCTGACATGAACAAGTATGAATTTAGGATTATTTCTTTAATTTCAACATTTGAGGGTGTGGGAGAAGTGAGGAGTCCGTTATCTTGAATCAAAGTGATATCATCAAGACATCATATATTATCATCAGAATGTATGTAAATCAATTTCATTTAAAACGAAAAACGGAGACATTGTTTTCCTAATATACAGTATTCTTCAACAACTAGCAGATTATCACAGATAACTTTTCATTTTATTTCTGCTACACTACAAAGATGTCTCCTAATTAAGTCTGACAGGAAATGGAAATACATTGCAAATGTCAAATTCATTTGAATAGTACAACCCAAGCCAAGGAATTCAGAGAGAGTTCAACAGCACAACTATCTGATCATTAAAGGTTAATAAAAGGTTGATATACTCATTAAAGTTTGTTCATTTTGTGTTGAAAATGTCATTTCTAATATGCAAATTGTCAAAAAGAACATATATCTCAAATTGTAGATCTGAAAAAACAATTATGCGCACTTCTCAAAATTTGAAAGCAAAGGTAAGAAAGAAGGATGAAAAGGATAGATCTAAAAATACCAAACTTTTCTCTTTTATTTCAAGACGGATATCAAATTAAAATTTATATATCCTTGGCTACATTACAAAGAGGAAGGAAGAGAAACTAAAAAGTCTTTTCTTTATTCAAAATATTCCTAATAAAGAAACATATTTATTTGGTTTTACATTTTTTAATAGATTGGACCATATCAATAAATAAAAAGGTCAGAGAGAACTTCAAAGATTTCATGGGCAAGCATTCCACACAAAAACACACTGCAGGTGTGAGGAAACCTTTTATTAGAACTCCCCGTGATCCAGTAATAATTAACTAGACATTAAAGTCACAAATATTTGATTGTCTATAACTGCCAAAACATGTAATTTATGCACTTCACTTTATCACAGATAATAATTACCATCCATGTCATAATTTACTTTGCATAATCATTCAACTAACATGTATATCATCAATATCATTATTACTATTTCCATTCTGATTAACCCTATGTCCAAAAAAACCCTTCATGTTGTGATAAAAGTGTATGCCTTTAAAGATGATTGTTTTTTTCCTCTCAATTTCCCAACTGTTATGCCAAAAGGAAACTTGGCAAAATTGTAAATCATCTTATATCTGATTGAAACTGACATTGTATTCTCTTGCAATAAAGCAAATAACTTAATCAGATAAAGGTCAAAGTATTTCACACATAGTTACATTCTTTTGATAATTAACAGATTGTGAGCTGTATTAATAATCCCTTAGCTTCGTCTCCAGGCAGAAAGAATTTTCATACATTCCAAATGAGGTTTTCTCAAATCTGCCAAAGGAACAAGGAAACCTTCAATTCACGCAGAAAAATGGGATCATCTCAATACATATGGCTGATACAGTAATAAGTATACTGCAGCAGATAAAAAGTTCTTCTCTAAGGTTTATAACAATTAAAGGAGTCTTGAGAATCAGTTTCTCCTATACCTACTTCATAATTTACATGGCTACTAATAAAAAGACAGACTGAAAAAGACAAACTTCTTGCAATTTGTTCATATGTCAGCATAAATTTGTCCATTTACTCACAACTGTTTCTCAGTATCGTCTGATTATGTAGCTTCGATCAACTCCAAACTGTAAATATCCACAATTTCTAGACAGAGCATTTCAACATGTTCATGTCATTCTGTAACTCCAGAACTTTCTTCCTAAAAATACACATAATTATTTTCTTGATCTCTTTGCTCCTTAACTCTAAAGTTTTACCTTTGACATAGTAATCCCAAATGTACCCCGGTTATGATGCATGACACAGGTAGCTACTAGTCTAGGTTTGGGGGGGGGGGGGGTTAATAATAGATTCTACTTTATTTCATATTTGTTTCTATCTTATTCCAACCACTGATTGTCCTATATCTCAGGACACCTGGAGACATTATCATCATTTGCGCTATAAGAAAATTGAGAATCAGTTCAGGTATAAATATTATTGAGACTTTGTTACAAAGCTCTAAGTTGTATGTGTACAAATTTTTCAACGAAGGATTGAGAGCAAAGCAATGAGATATATACATGTACCAGGTGATGAATCCATTCCAAAAATAAAAATAGCAAGAAAACAATTCTCACTGACGTCAGGCTAGAGATTTCAACGGCATGCTGCACATATGGTATTCTATCCTGGAAAAGAATCAAGCAAAACTCGCCACAATACTAAAAATCTATCAATCAATTCAACCAAAGTATTCATCATAGAATTCGTCATATCTGGTAAGCACAGAAATATGTCAGGGAACCGCCAAATAAACATTAGGGGGGGAACTTATATGTTTTATCCACACATATATTCAGCAATAGATGAATACCATAAGGGAATTTAGGCCTATAGCTACAATAAATAAATGAAAAAATATCAATTTCAATTCTGGATAATTTCTGATTGACTGATCATACATGTAGATACATACCTCTCTTCCTTGTTTGTTTTGGTACAGCCATCGATGATTTCTTTGATCTTGTTGTCGTTGACTTTTTCAAAGCTTTGTGGTTTAACTCCCTGCAGTGGCAAAACAAAGAGTTGCATACTTTTATTGATTTGGGGGGACATTAAAAATAGATGTAGATATGGAAACCAAAACAATGATTGCACGTATATCTGAATGAAACTTTCATTGACATACCTGTGGTAAGTACAGAAAACCCATGTAAAGTACATGTACAAGGCGATTCAATGTTTTCAGAGCATAACGCATTGATCTTCCCAACATGTACATTTCCGTGGAGGGAAAAATGACTCATTGGTCAAGAATACATCAATGAAAATTATTCCCTGGGGGCCCTGATCCTTTCTAATACCTCGGATCCTAAAATATCATTAACCTGGCTCCATAATAGATGACCTGGCATCCTATGGGTGTTCCTCAATGAATTTCAATTTGTCAACTATCACAACTGCTATAATACCATATCTAAACAAATCTCAAAATGCCTACTACTCTTTACAATACAAGGGGAAAATCAATATTTCCTTGGCCAGACGACCATTAAATTTATATATTTAAAAACGGAGGGACACAACATATGCTACCGCAACGTTTGCTCAGATCTTAATTTATCAGAGGGCGTAGGGTTAGAGTTGGGATTGTGATAGAGTTTTGGGTTCAGAATAATGCAAAGGATTAAGGTTTATCCAGTTTTGGAGGTTAGGTTTCAAGTTTGGGTAACATGCAGATTTTCCAATCGGAGCAATAGTCATAGAACCAAAAAATGTAGGCCTACAATAGTCAACAAGAGCATGCTTTCTCTCAAGAGTAATAACAGAATAAGATTATGTATTAAAATAAAGGTCTATATAACTGTTTTGTGAAATGAAGCGCCGTGGTGTAGCGGTTCTGACTCTCGCCTTATAATCAGAGGGTCGTGTGTTCGAATCCCACCATGGCCTAGCGTCCTTTGGCAAGGCGTTAATCCACAATTTGCCACTCTCGACCCAGGTGTTAAATGGGTACCCGGTAGGATGTGAAAGCCTATATGTAGTATACCTAGCAATTGAGTCTTGGACTCTTGTTGGAATGCTCCCCAGGGAGTGGAGAAGGTGCATACATTGTATGCGGGCATGCAAGGATCCGATGACCGGGGTAATAATATGTCTGTAAAGCGCTTAGAGACGTCGTTCCGATGTATTAAGCGCTATATAAATGCGGAATATTATATTATAATGAGCTTGCAACTTAATCTGGGGCTAATTTTCATAACATTGCAGTAAATGTGGATTTTCTGAGGATCTTTTTTTTCCAGGGCTACTTTTCGAGCATTTCAGGGGTGAAATTGCCCTGAGCCCCCATGCACTTACGCCCACGGAATCAATAATCATACAAAAGATTACATATTATATTATTTCAAAATGGCAATCACCAAAATGATACCTGTTTCACCTGACTACATGCCATGCATGATAAGATTTTTTTTAATTGAATTTCTACTCTAAATTTATCATGAAATATATATGAGGTTCATTATATGGAGAGAGAATAGTCATCACTTGGACTGGAATAATTGATTGAAAATACATTACAAATGCATTAAAGCGAACCAGACAATTAGATTAGAGTCTGCAGCCTCCATCTGCACGGCCAAGGAAGATGCCGGTGCTTACAGTATATAGTTCAATTTCACTTTATTAGATCCAGACGGAAATGTGAGTAGACAAGCCAGTTCCCCCTGGCCCTGTGTTGCTATTACTGTGTTCTATTCTGGCTACTCTACCATCCCCACCCCACCCCCCTTCCCCCTCCCAACACGCTGCCTTTCTTCCAAGAAATGACCTTCTGATAACACCTCTTGAATACAAACAGATTCACATACACACAGCATTCATTTCCTCCAACCATAAGATTAGGTATCTTTTCAATCCAAAATATTTAGTTTGCCAGCATTTCAGTCATTATGTTTCATTAAAAAAAAGCTTACTTATTCCTTATTATTGTTCTCATATTATTTGAGAACTGTGCTTCCTCAATGACAAGATCATGTGATTTGACTAGCTTGAAAATCTCAACTCTCAAGGAAACCTGGGCTGCAAACATTATCTTAATATTTTGTTGCAGTCATTCCATGTATTATATTGCAGCTATTTTTGGTCCATGCACCGATATTGTGCCAAAAATAAACACAATATGCTCCCAGATATAGCTTTAGATGATCATAAAATCATCGTCCCCCCATGTAATTCTGCCACTCGATCATCTTACAAGGCATATCAAAATTCAGTGGCACGCACATCAACTGTTCTGGCTGGGATTAAGCAATGTTAATTAAACCAATGTTTTATAATCATACAGGAGTTAAAATGAAAACACTGAAATTACAGTCTTAATGTGACCCTACCAAAACATAGCACAAAACCATACTTTGAACCCTTGGTCCAACTCAAAACATGATCTGTGGTTTACCTTTGGGTAGCCAAATTGGCACAGCACTTCACCTGAAGATGTTTAACTTATCACCTCATTGAAGTCAAACTGTTGAAGCTTAACGAGAATTAATCATATTTTTCATTCTTCACCATTAAATCATGGGAAAAGAGCTCAGTAAACTTATTTTTTTATATTTGGCTCCCCATTATTTTAGCTTGGCTAATTTTAGCCAGTCAGCGTAATCTAAACCCGAGTTCAGAATACAGGCGGAAGTGTTCTTCAGCTGGGACAGACAGAAAGTGTGGATCGAACACAAGCAAAATACTTTTTCTGCAAGACTTAAGATTTATTTGTTTACATCACACAATGAAATATGATGAAGAATTATTCTCTGCAGAATGGTTCTCATATGAATATAGAATCAACACATGAATTTGAAGTTGCGATAAACATCATTTTTATTTGATTCATTGAAATCTATATAACTGTCATCGAAAATTAGTCTTGGAAGATGGTTGTAAATCACTTGAAAAGCTATTAATATGGAATGCATTTTATGCACAGCTTGATAACTTCTATGACCTTGGTGTAAAAATGTCAAATAGCATTTGCTCTCTCAAATAGAGTGTAAATGCCAAGTCTGAACTCGTAGACTACCCTCAGTCGTCATAGACTCTTGGGTCCCATGTTGTCATTTTCCGAAATGATCTTCATATCTAACAGGGCAACACGAGTAAGATCATAAACAACTTGCAATGCAATCAAGCATACATGTAAGTATTACTTGAAACCAATGAACTGAGGCCTACTTGTCCAGTCCAGTGTGTTGGGTTTGCATCACACTTCAAATCATGAGGCGACAGCCTGATCCATTCTTTGACCAATCACCTTGCTCGTTAGCTACAACGCAAGCAGATGATCAGCTGTAGCATCACTGATGACACTCAAAACATGCACTTGCTCATCTTCTGCAAAGGAGCATATGCAATATCCAGATCATCACCATTCTATGAACATGACATTATACCTATTTCTCTTTATTCATGTATGATTCCCAACAAATTAAAAGTGAAAGCCTACTCAAGAAGGGGGGAAACAAGATCAGAATATAAACAAGTCATAGGGAAGTCAAACAACCAAGATATATCACTATACAAGAATGAATAAAGCATATGGACGGTATGGACAAATGAATGATCAGTGAATTAATTCCTGATGACAGGTAATTTCAAGCATGATCTCAACATACTATGAATCATTTACACTAGTGAGGGTTCATCCCGTCTGTATGAGATGTGGTTTAGTTGGACCCATGAGGTAATGTAATTTGATGTGCTTGCTAAAATGTAGCCATGTGTCGATCAGCACTTCTTCCCCTGTCGTCTGCTGAACGCATTATGACATCACGGGGATATTGTTCAACGGCATTGGATTTTTGCTGAGAAGATTCGATCAACAAACAATACAACATATTTGACTGTAGGGCTATTCTTACTTTACTCTGTTGGACATACTTGCCTGATCCTAATATAAATCATGTGTGATATGGCACTTCCTTAATAGCCAAATCTGTCACTTTCAAGCCGGTCAATTCTACTCTAAATGACAGCTGAAGGTGTCGCCTGTTACTTGGAAGAGGAACTACCTCTCTTGCAACAAATATCTTCCATTACAGAGTTCCTTTAATCAAACTTCCTGTGACCAGACAAAACCTTAGACCACAACAGGAACTGGATTAGATGATGGCACAGATGACAGTATCTCCTAGGTATTGGTGGGCCCCACAAACCTACATTCCCATTACAGAATGAACACTGTAAAATACCGACTCCTGCATGAACTAGATTCTATCATGAGCCACGTCCGATGACAGACACCACATTAAACTCACAAAGAAAATTTGATTACTCAGAACAGCAGCAGAAAACATCAGAGACATACTTAAGGAGCATACCCGGCTATGAACATACCTTCACAACTTTCCAAGCACATTGATTGATGAAGACTCCAAATATTTCATTAACAAGCAGGGAATCAAGTTCCGTTTAATTATGTAATAATGCTTTGGTGCTACTGAAGTATAAACTATCTACAAAAATGTCTCAAAAAGGGTGAAAATTACACAATTTTTCAACTATTAAAGTAAATAACCACATGGATTTATAAAAAAAAAAATCTAAGATTGAATCTTACCGTGGTAACCCTGCGGTAGATCTGTGCAGCATTGGAACATTCTGAATATGGATACTCGGATGTGGCCATCTCCAGCAAGCACATGCCAAATGCGTACACATCGACAGCCTCGTCGTAGTGCTCCTCGTACATCTCCGGAGCCATGAACTCGGGTGTACCTTGAATGCAAACAGGAGGGAGGGAGGAGTAGAGGTTTTTGAAAACTTTCTAACCTGTCAGGAGAGAGAAGGGAGGAAAAAACACCACAGCAAAGGAAGATAATCTGTTAGTTATGACCTTGAAGGGTTCATCTCGGCTTGCTTGATGTTGTACAGGAAACCTAGCAAAAAATATATTCAAATTTAGAAGTGATATTTTTAGAAAATATACCAGTACACTTTAACATGCTTTAAAACTGATCATTTCATGAATCTCGATTCATGAAATCAGATTCATATAAAGAACAAAACAAACTATCTTTCAGATAAAACAAGACAATAGAACAATGCACACTAAAAAAAATCTGTAACATGAATGAAGAACATACTGTACATTACAGACTGGAAACACCCTTTCATTGAAATCTATGAAATGAATAACATATTGATTTTCTTGGGGGGGGGTTAAATAAGAAAGATTCTTACACAGTGCGATACCAAATAAGACAAATCATATTATAATTATCAACCATAATCGAAGAAGCCCGAGTCTCACCTCTACATGGTCTTTGTAAAAACCTGAATAAAAATCAATTCTATACACAAAATGTTGAAATACAACATGGATCAATATTAGCAAACATGATAAATGGCAATTATTCTTTCCTTTAATAAAACAAAGCTGCTCACTGCACAAGCACACATTTTTAGGTACAGGCAAACAAATGCGTCCCAGGTGTGAAGATCACTCACAACATTGAAAATTTGTTCTTCTCTCGACGCAACTGCCATCAATGTTGTTTTGAACATATAACTAAATACATGTAGCATAAATTTAAGTCTCTATAAGGTGTTCCATAATAATTAGCATATTACCCTGGTATTTGATAGCTGTTATACAATTCAAGGAATTTCAAGACCTGCCAGGTCACAATTCACCTAAGTGCAGCACAATATGGAGCAATTCTAATCCCATTTTCAATTTACTTCAAATTTCATAAACCTTCATATTCTTGCATTTAATTGAAAAATCTGATTAAATTTCCCAAATTTAATTAAAGCAAGAGTTCAAACTGAAAAGCCCAAATGTAAACACAATGAAATAAACATTCAGAATACAGAATGTGCAAAAAAAACCACCTCTCCATCCTTTTTTGCCACATCAATGCATATATATTTTGTTTCATATATTATTTTTTTTCCTTGTATTTCTTTGTTTTTTATGATGATCCTTCAATGTCAGGATTTTATATCAATAAACTTTAGAATTTGAATTTGTACAAATGCAAATATTGCTTTTTCAATTTCAAAGTTTCTGAAAAAAAAGTTTGAAAACACAGATATATTTGGTTATTAATTAAAGCAAGAGTTCAAACTGAAATGCATGTGTTTGGCAATGGCAGTTAATTACACACGTACTGTATTCAGATCTCAATTTATTTCAATTAACACAATGAATTTTGATTGAAAGATTAGTGTAGTACCAGTAGGTTTCACAGTACATCATGTATCTTTTTTCGGCAAGTTTAAAGATTAAAAGATTGAGATAACTTTTCTACAATAACCAAATGCATTACCTTTGCCGAACACGCACATTTGTAATCATAATTTTTCTACAAGTATGTTTCCCTTAAAAAGTACTTGTCAACGGGTATTCCACAAAATCTACATTTACTCTAAATCTAAACTGTTCATGAATTCTGACTTATTAATTCTAATTTGTAAGTCAAATCTATAGTTACTGATTAGAGCCACCACTCATATAGCTTCTGATTGATACTTCCATCAAACTTCATTTTTAAATGGTCATGCTCCAATAATTGAACATATCCAACAATGACACTCGACTTACCTATAACACTTTTGGCAAATGAGCTCTTTTTGAGGGTGGCCAGACCCAGATCGCCGATCTTGACGGAACCAGAAGTGCCAGTGATGAAGATATTGTCACATTTGAGATCACGGTGTATGATGGGGGGTTGTCTTGTATGGAGGAAGTGCAGGCCCTTCAGGATTTGACGGCACCAGCTCCGCAGCACGCGGTTCTTCACACCCTTGAAGCGCTTGAGATATCTAAAGGAAGATAAGAAACAGGAGCTTAAAGACTGCTACAAGCATACATATAGATGTATTTCCACCTAAATTATCTTTATACAAAACTCGTTATTACTTTTTATAAGAAATCCTGCCTCTTACTGATTTCACATCATTGTATGAAATCACAAAAACTGTATGCACCTCAATATATTTATAATTCTAAATATTTATGAAAGAGAAGCCTCCTTTAAAAAATATGCATAATTTACATTCAAAATATAATAAATGAATTTAGACTTCATTGACATGCACATAAAGCTGATATACTTGGCACTGCTTTTTTTGTGAATCTGTTTTACAATTTCATCAACAATTCAATCAAATGATATTGTTGAATAGTATTTCAATAGCTTCATGATACAATTCTATATAAAAAAATACTTCATTTGGTGCTTTACAATCAATATTCTGTATACACAAATAACATAAAATGTCTGCAATATTTGCACCAAAGGCGACTTTAATTCTATTAGCCCACATGAGTCAGACATTCACAATGTAAATAAGCATTGCTAAAAATGCATTGGTATCATCCAGACTACTGAATGATAACTGTGATGAGAGCTTACGTTTTCAAGGTTCCAGATGTCATGAGTTCGGTGACAAGTACTATGTGTTTCTTTCCTCTGGGACTGACTTCCTCCCAATAGTCGTAGAAGCTGACAATGTTTGGGTGACTGAGTCCCTTCAGCATCTCTGCCTCTTCTTTGAATCTCTGCCGCTCAGACCGACTCAACTTGCGCTCCTGAAGGGGTTGGATAAAAGCAAGAAGAACATCATTCACACATTTGTGTGTTCAAAAAGTGTATTTGGAAATGGAAATAAGAAAAAATAGCCCCTGTTAATTTTTCATTCCTCTGGTATATTATATTCAATTCATTTATTTATTCAACCAACAAAAGGATAAAAACAGTACAATATACAGTATCAACAAAGTATCAGAAAAAAACAGACAAACAAATAGATGGTTCGGAGACCCCGGAGAAGCAATGCTTATGAAAGGGGTCACCGCGCGATACATTAATACATTACAAATGACAAAAAAGGAGTAAAAATCCCAGATCAAAATTAAAAGAAACACTCCTGCAGCAAAAAAAAAAAAGATGAGCTAAAGGGGGGGAGCACTAATGTAAGATGTGAGATCATATGCATTCGATCAATAAACGGAAAATAACATTTTCCTGCATAAAGATCTAAATCTTGATAAAGTAGAACTATTTTTTATATCATTTGGAATTTCATTCCATAGTTTGGGGAAGTAAATCTTAAATGAATTAAAAGCAATGGATGTTCGAACATGTGGAGGGCGTAGGCATTTGCTGTGACGAGTATTGTGAGAATGGATTTGAGAATTTGAAACAAAAATGTCACTGAAGAGAGGTGGTAAGATTCTGGCATTAAGCTTGTACATAAAAACTAGTGAATTTAATGATATCAGATCTTTTAAAATTAATAAATTTGATTGTAAAAACAAAGGCTTTGTATGACTATTAAAAGGAGCATTTGAGATAAGTCTTATTGCTTTCTTTTGTAAAAGTGTCAATTTATCTAAGTGTGTTTTGAATGTATGACCCCATACAATGTTACAGTAATCTAAGTGAGGAAGTGTGATACTGTTATAAAGAGTAATTAAAATTGAATGGGGAACAAAATGTCTAATTTTAGAAATAACTCCAATAGATCTTGAAACTTTGGTACATATTGAATTGAGATGTGGTTTCCAAGAGAGGTGTTCATTAAAAATTACTCCTAAAAATTGAAAATATTTTACTTGTTTTATATGTCCACCAAGAAAAATATTTAGAGAATGAGGAGGGTCCCTCCTGCCTCGCGTTCGAAAAATGATATACTTTGTTTTGTCTAAATTCAGAAAAAGTTTGTTGCAAACGAACCAATTATTTAATTTTCTTAATTCATTGTTTGCTGATGAGACAAGATTATTTATTTTTTATGAGATAATGTGACTGTTGTGTCATCAGCAAACAATGAAAAGTTTAGAATTGGGGAGCTATTAATTGTATCATTAATGTAAACATTATGTACATCTAAACAATTAAAAACAGAATCCAGGATCACAAAACAGAGCAGCATTGTAAAAAGAAAACAAATGAACAAAAGTGAGAGAAAATACAAATCACATTTATACCACAGTGAGCAGGTCCACTTCTGCGAGTTCTGCCACACATAAAAAAATACCATTTTTAGTTTATTTTTCTCTTTTTACCAGATTTTTTGAGAAGTCTACATAAACATACATGTGTAGGTGGACAAACTACAAACAAACAGTTTCAGAGCCGAAATGTTGACCCTTTCTCTGTTTCGGTGCTGTTTTCAAGAATGATGAATTGTAAATATTGACTGTGCATAGATACTTACAGTACATGTAGGTACTGTACTGTACATGTAAAATGTAGACTGTGTACTGAGTAAGAGAGGGGGGGGGGGTCATTCATTATCACCCTTTCATACAAGATTATTTAATATACTGTACATGTATTTACTACATTGTAGATGTGCATGCATTTCATACATGATTATTCATTACTTCATGCATTACTGTACACTTTTATTTTGATACATGATATTGATCATACATGTACTTTGTCCATTTGGCATACCAAGGGCATTTGTTATATTGATACAGCAAACAATTGTACATGCTATTAGTGACAACTCTCAGTGTACATGTATCACCTTCACTAAACCAATTGATTTTTCTATTTCATATCATTCTAAACCCAAATGCTATTGATTTTCTCCTGTACAGCATACTAAAATGTATGTACTGGTGTGACCGTGTGACATCACATGTACGATCCATGCGTACAGTTATTTACTGTACTGTACATGTACATATGTACAGTAAGTTCTGCAGGCCTACATTTTACAATGTACATACATGTATAGCGACAGTACAATTACATGTAACTTGTATGGATAAATATTTCCAGTTCAAAAATCAACTTTTTGGGCCTAGTAAAGACATTGAAATGCATGTGTCAGTGTCAAAAACATTAGTTCTCTTTTAGGCCTACTGTAGAATAAAATAATGAATAAAAAACTGGTGAGGCCACTACATGTAGCTGTATCGATAGCCAACATGTAGTTGGAGATAACAGTCTGCACAACTGTAATGTCCATCTTTAACTTCCTCAAATCCAACCTGATGAGATGTACCACTTTCTAATCTATAAGAACAGAAAACAAGACTATCCCAGGTGGTAATGCACTTGGAAAAGCTTATGGCCCTTCAGCAAAATCTCAGTTAAGGAGAAACACACCAAGATGATTCCCCCATATGGCAAAAAGATATACAGTGTACATGTAACCGAACCTTGACTATTTACATGTATGCTAAAGCCTCCAGACATTCTGCAGTTGTGCATGCTTCTTTCTGTGATTACATGTACATGAAGGTCCGACTTGTAGTTCTTCGATGAACTATACAAGTGTTTGCTTTCAAGAAAAAAACAAAATAATAAACAAAGACAGCATGTCTGATGTATGTACATGCCTACACATGGAGGAAAAGGCCTACAATGTAGGCCTACCTCTACATGCATGTACATGTACTGTAGGCCCTTGGCAGACCTGACAACCTCTGGGAATGAAAAATTGTATTCTGTGATAAAAAAACAGTATTTTTTCCCCCAAAAGAGTGTATTTCATAATAAAATGCATGGCGCACTCACTCATCGCGGCGCTCAAGCTGCATGAAAGCTAAAATGCGCACTGCTCTTGCAGATGAAAAAAAAAACTTGAAACATGTGTATATCTCACCCTGGTTTTGACAAAATGATTTAAAAAAATGAAGTTACCTAAAATTACATTGATCTAATAACCATATTTGTGTAAGTTAATATGAAATAGAGACATATAGAGATGATTCGATCTCAATAAATTACGATTTTGTATTAAAAAAATAAAAGAATAAAAAACAAAACATATTTTTAAAAGAAAAAACCTACTGCCGTATTTTGGTTGTAAAAACGTTCTACATGTATGATGTAGTTGGCAGGTCTGCCCTGGTGCAATACAGCTTACAACATGTACATGTATACATGTAGACCGCATGAACCAGACTGTGCGTGTATAGGCCTACTATTACTAGACATATTTTGTATTATACTCCTAGATTACATTGAATCCATGGCATCTGGGTCCAGTGGTACACATATTTCTTTAACTTAAATGTATTACATGTACCATAAATTAGACCGCTAAGAGTAAAAGCATAAATGCACAATTGGTACACCTACATGTACATGTACATAAGATGGCCCTCCTTTCAAACACAACAATGCATGTAGGGCTACATGAATTTATCTACAGTACAGTACATGTATGACATGCAGCATGTAGGTTGCCACAGGCCATTGGTTGTGTACATGTACATACATAGTAGTAATGTATAAGTGTATGTACAATGTGCATCCTAGTCTGTGCCTAAAACAAATTATTAACTGGTCATGTATTTGAAATACATTATGTACATTAATTTACACATTGCTGTACGTGTGTACATTTGAATAAAAAGAGTAAAATAAAACACACATAACACTTCAAAATCAGATATAAAATAAGAAAGTTATGACATTTTTAAATTTTACTTTAAAAGGTCAAGTCCACCCAGAAAAATGTTGATTTGAATGAGAGAGAAAAAGGCAAGTCCAAGAAAAGGTCACCTTAGAAGGCAAAATATCATCTTTAATTTAAGAAGTTATCTTTGGTGGGTAAGAAAGCCCAAATGTTGAAATTTAAAATTTCATTAAGAAAAATTTGATAATATGCATATTTATGCTAATTTGGGGCACCTAATTTGCATAATTGGTAAAATGGCGTAACGTATGGGACAATTATAAAAACTCTTAGAAAATAAAAACAAATCTTGTGAGATTTAGTCATAGGTGGGACATGGACCCCCTAACATCTTATTACTTTTGGGGGAAAAGAAGTGATGTCATCTAATTAATTATGCAAATTAGTCTTGTCCAAGGACGGAATGTCCCATACGTAACATTTTGAGGATGTTCTTTTAAGTTATTTCTCTATAATACAATACTTGTATTGTTGCATCTCTGAAGTTCTAATTTATAAAGTATGAAAATGTATACCCCAAAAAGTTTCAAAAATAGAGTTTACTTTTTAATTAAAAGTTAATTAAATAATTGTTACGTATGGGACATGTTACGTATGGGACATTTACACACAATGTCAATGGGGAGATTTGTGTACAAAGTGAATGGAGAAAAACAAATTTCAAGAGTGTTCTAAAAAGTGAATATTTACCTTTTCTTTAGTTTTTAAAGACTGATTTGTTATGAATACTGATTAATGAAAACAATTGAAGTGAAAAAAATTTTTAAATGGAAAATATGAATAAAATAAAAAACAATAGAAATACATAAGAAATTCATGAAACCATGAAAAACAAGGAAAAAATGTGGAAATGGCTAATTTCCTTGTCAGTCATATCAAGTAAGTCCTCAATAGAACATTTTAAAAGACAGAAACTATTTTGTTATTTTCCATATTTTAATTATTTCAATTTTTTAATTATGGGGAAATTGTGTACATTCTCTATGGGACAAAATGTCCCATACGTAACTGTCCCATATGTAACATGTCATTAATTTGTTTAATTAGAGTCTGTAATTAGAGGGATTTGGCTTATGACATGAAAGTTGCCTTAGATATACTAGAGTATTGTGACTTCTATCACACTGAGTTACAAGTTGTCAAATGAAATACTTTCAGAGAATTCTCAACTTGTAAAAATTGTTTAAAAATTGTCTTTTTTCTGCGTCCCATACGTAACGGCCCATCTTTTCTCTCTAAAAGGTCAAGGTCGAGGTCATATGCCACCATTTTTTCCATGATTATTCTTCTCCTAGATGTCTACCATCATGAGGGTATTCAATCTAATCAAAGTCAATCAACACTATTTCCAGTCATTGAAGCCTCTGAAATGTCCCATACGTAACGCGCGCGAATTCTTGGACTTGCCCAAAATCAGATGTAAACTAAGAAAGTTATGAGTTTCAAAGTTTTGCTTATTTTTCATAAAAAAGCTACATGTACAGTACATGTATGTGCACGACTCTGTGATATGTGAATGAAAGAGATGGTGACATCCATCACTCACTATTTCTTTAATTTTTTATTGTTTTATTTCCATTCAACATAAAGGACCAACTTTACTAAACAATAAAATAATGGAAATAACACATGTTCAGGGAGGAACAAACTTTGTTTCACAGAACTATGATGAGAAAATTAGAATATTTCATATCATAAAATAAAAAATAGGAGTGAATGACATCATCGGCCCCCTCATTTGCATACTACCAACCAAATGTATTGTGACCACGGACTTGAAAATGCCATAATTCTCTTCTTTCTTACATGTAATACTTCTTTTGCATCCGACTTTTATAAAGTTTTCAGTTATATGCTGTTGAATTTTTCTCATTCTATTCAAATCAATTTTCATTAGGGGTGGACTTGTCCTTTAATTTCACAACAGTTAGGCCTAAACAGGTATTTACATCCTGATCGGTAGGCAAATTACGAGAACCAATGACATCATCCACTCACTATTTCTTTTGTACATTTTCATGTATAATTTCATTACGGATATGAAACAAAGAATTCCTCCCTTAACATATGGAATTGCCAAAATTGTAACATTTTGTTGTTTGAACAAGATGATCCTTACTGTAAATCTGAAAAAAAAAAAGAATATTGTAAAATACAAACAAAAATACAAAAGAAATAGTGAGGGACATCAATGACTCTCTTAGCATATCAGTGAGTTGTGCATACATGTATATCAGCAAAAAATTAAAATGTGATGAATTTATCTTACATCTGGTTTTGATGAAATATTCAGTATAACATGTAGGCTTCTTTGATTTTTATCTAACTACCGATTCAAATCATTTCTTTTAGTGGAATTGCCCTTAAAGCACTGACTGAAGAAGTGTCACCAGTCATTCAATTAAGTTTTGCGAAAATCTTGAGCAGATTTACAAAACATCACATCTTGAAGTAATTTATATACATGTACATTGTAGGCCTTAATGCTTTCTCAAGATCTTAATCTTTTGATCTAAATCAAGAATTTAGGTTACAGTATTCATTTCCAAAATTTCAGCTGAACCATCAGCCCCTTCTGACCTCTTGAAGGCAATGAAAATCAAACTAAAAAAAAAAACACAGGTATTTTCGCTAAAGTTTAAATGTAAAAGAATAAAACTTCAGCAAACAGTTTAAGTCTTTAAAATCAGGGTTAATTTTCACCATGTACTGTACAATTGATCTACAATGTAATTCTTGTACACTAACATACATGTATGTAAACTTATCATTGTGAAATGATTAGGCCTTAATCTTCGTTCAAAACTGATAATTTTGATGTTCACATATATGGAGCTGTTTAGTGTTATGCCCTTTTTACACATGATTTTCTTAACCCCGGACTATCGCTAACCCCGTACTATCCTTAACCCCGTACTATTTTTTTTCCTTTTCACACATGCCAAAGTGTTATTGCTAACCCCGGATAAGGAATGCTTGCTTTTTACACACGAAACTCGCTAACCCCGGACTAGTGGTTTTTGTCGATCATTCGTAGTACAAGTGCTTCACTCGTACACTTTTTACACACGCTACAATTTCCTTAACCCCGTACTATAGGTAGGGCCAAATTGCCATTTAGCCCCACCTATAGTACGGGGTTAAGCTTGGCCCACTTTCGTTTTACACATGCGATCTTAACCCCGTACTATTGCTCTTAGCACCGCAATTGGTGGGATAACCCTGCTTTTTTGCAGGGCCAAATAATCCCATACTATAGGTGGGGTTAGCCCACTTTGCAAAAACGCTGTGTAAAACGAAAGTGGGCTACGCTTAACCCCGTACTATAGGTGGGGCAAAATTGCCATTTAGCCCCACCAATAGTACGGGGTTAAGGAAATTTTAGCCTGTCTAAAAAGGGTATTAGAGGTTGGAAAAATACTTGACTTTTGCTGGGATTCCAAAAATATTTTTCTCAGCAACGACATGTAGGCCAACATATTTTCCTCCAGAGTCGTTTCGCACATATTTTTACTACTACATTTGGGTGGTCATTTTGTTGGATTCTGTTGGAACTCATTGTAAGACCATTACCACAACTGGCATAAATTAACTGTAAAGTCTTGAGATCAATACATGTACATGTACATCAATGCAGTCAACTTTTGATTACAATTACTGTACAAAACGTTCAATCACTACGGAATTCAGCAACACTGTACATGTAAATGATAAAGAATAAAGCTACAGTATGTTTCCTTTTGCTATTCAGGTTTGTCTACAGTTCTGCAAACTGGGGATACAATGCAGGATAATACAAGATCCTTGATCAGTACTCATAGTCTACAGACCAGTAAACAATCCCAAAGATCCATAATGACCAATATACATGTATCTTCTCTGGTCAACAAAGTTCTATAAAAAGGGTTAATCGTGACTGGATCAAAAAATATCTAAGGTGAGCAAGAAAAACATTCCAATAACAATACACAACAATTTGATTTTGAGCATTGGACCAGTTACCACCTACAGGAATATGGTTTACTGTGAAGTTTGTTCACCAATGCATGTGATTCCCTGCACTGTGCCCCTTTGAACAGAGCGCTGTGTCAACTTACTAAACCCTAATAATCCCTATGGTCTCACCTTGGTCTCACTGGAAAGTGCAAAGATTGTTTGAAAATAGGGAATAAAGTGATTTCACTTTCAGAACAGTCCTAGTATTCATGTACATGTATCATTGTATGCATAATAATGAAAAATTCTATAATAAATAAAAATTCTTAATATCTGGCCTAAATTTATATGAATTGGATTAGCAACTTGTAGCTCAGTACAATTAGGACATCATAGTGAACACATTTAGGACAGTCATATGAAATTTATAACATTATTATGAAGATTGGTTAATATTTAGTTTGTCATACATGTACATACATGTAGCCAGCAGCTTCTAGAGAGTAAAAATCATTTACTGACTACATGTAAGGTTACTCTCAGTCTCAATGAAGCCAGGTATTCGTATATATTCACGTGCGTGTACATGTAGGCCGCCAAAACCTGAAACTTTTGCCCCCGAGATTTCTACTTTCCTTCTATAAGATCTAGCCCTAAATCATGTACATGGGATAAAACTTCATTCCCGACATTTCTTCGCTCTCAGAATTCATCAAAAAAACGTTGGCAAAGAACAATAGGAAACAAGATAGCGACGTAAACATCGGGCAAGTCTCTTCCGTCTTTTCACAATATTTTTCAAATTTTTTTATGAATTCTTGTTTAAAAATAAGGCTTTATTAAAAGAACATTAATATTTTCAGAAGTGTAAAAAAACATATCTACAGCATATTCAACAATGGTGTATGCAATACATGTATGCGTACAATTTAGGCCCTACATGTATGTAATGAACATGAAACAATGATTCTTTGCACTTTGCAGATTGCACTGTATCCAAGGCTGAATGAGAGTTGCAATCTAGTGGCAGTCCAGGGTGGCAGTAGAAGTATAAAATTTCAACTTTTCAAGTCAGATGTGCATTTCTCATACTTCTGCATCAGCATAAATCATTTAAGTTTTTTTCAATGTCATTCTTTTTTTTACTTTTAAACCAAAACATCTGATAACAGCCTTTCATAACATTAACAGCCTTTCATAACATTAACAACCAATTTTCAATTCAAGAAATCAGGCCTTGGCTTAAATTATTTTTAGAGCAAAGGCATTTTTCCATGGGCACATTTCTATTTAACAGCACACAAACAGGGAAAAGGTGGGGGTACAGTGTAAATTTTGATGGCACATGAAAGGAACAACTCTGAGACCAATCAAAAGGAAATCCATGGCCACAGCTTTGGTAAATGACACTCAGAGAATCTTGTGAGTCAATGTAAAAATATCTTCATGAACTTAACAATTACTTGTAATGAAAAAAAAGTTTACACCCACTGGTACAGATGCACATGTACTAGGAGTACAGGCAAAACACACTCAACAACACCTTCTGGACCGTATTTCCTTTTAAATGCCAGACAGGTTCTTGTCACATTATTGTGTTTGTACACGATCTAATGAAGAGTTGACTTACTCTTGTGATACATGTATGTTGCAGACATGATGCAAGCAAAGAACAATATTTAACACACCAAGTAAGGTACATGTATCTCAATAGCGTACACTAAGTACATGTATGACCACTTCTTTCAGAAGGAATCCTGTGCAGAATCTCCCCCCCCCCCATTTTTAATCCTCCCATTATGCATGGGGTTCACTTCAGGGAAGCTGCTGCAAAATTTACAGTATTGGGCAAAGCAGAGCAGGCTTTGAAAATGGTGGATACCACTTTTATCAAGTTACTATTGTCAAAAAAAATATTACCACTGTAAAGTTCCAGAAATTTTTGTCAAAGAAAGTTGTGATTATAAAAGAAGTACTGTAGGAAACGATAAATTATGAGGTACAAACCTGCAATTCACACCATGCTACAGCAACTCCAGTCTCTGTATCCAGCCCTCTGAACACAGTCTTGAAGGAGCCTCTCCCTACTTCTACATCATACTTCATGAAACGACCATCCGCAGACTTAGCAATGGCTTTCTCTTCCACAGCTTCTAGTTCTGCATCCTCTGTATCTGGCAGGAGACGTTTTTCTTTGCTCATAAAATCAGAATAGGGCATATCATCAATCTGCAAACGCTCAACCTTCTCCTCTTTGTGTACATCTAGGTGACCATTTTCAGTGATATCCTTAACAGGAGTCATGATTACAACCGACTTCTGTTTCTTTCCATTCCCGGAAGCGATTCTACCCCTTTCTGGCTTCATGTTACTGTCTTTCCTGGCACTCTTCAGAGCAGTTCCATTTGGCTGTGATTTTGCTAAGTGAACAGATGTATCAGGCACTTTTTCTTTTAATGGTTCTTTATCACCGATGCTATCTAATCTACTGCTATATCCAGTGGTGCTACTATCATCACTGATTCCTGTGTGTTTTGATTCAGCTGCACTTTCCAAGTTTTCTGTAACCTTGTCGTGTTGGAAGGATTCAACATTCACATCAGCATCGGAAAATTAGGAGATCTGCGATTAGAGATCACCATGTTGCTTCCCATACTGGATTCGCCATTGACACGCGAATGACTGGCATCGGCAGCTACTGCCTCCTCTGTCTGTGTGTCACCAGACTTGCCTTTGCTGCCTTGCTTAGTCACACTCCCACTGCTATGACTCTCTTGTGGGACGTCCGTGTCTCTTTCCTCCAACGACGCAACTCCATTTGACAGCGAGCTGCCGCTGTGGTGGCTCTCCGACTTACTCATTGCGATTGGTAAAGTTCACCCAAACACAACTGTTACACTAGTCCGAAGCAGGGCTTGGGACAAAGTTACTCACTTGAGAGAATCAAATGTGAGCAAGCCTACTCTGTAGGTCAAAAAACTGGATAAAAATCCAGTTTTGTGGACTACCTGGACACAAGAGTGTTCCAAATAATACCCCTTTCACTGCCTATTGCACCTTTCCACAAGTAGCAAATTGGCTTGCTGCCAGATGCAGCACACTGTTCAGTTGGTATGTCCATTATGTATTCCTCCATGGCAAAAGATTGCAGACCACTTCCTTTGCATTGCAGGATAGGTGGTGAAACAAATTACAGGTTCACTGTTGGTAAGAGTTGGTTTGGCCAGGAAGAGGGACTCTCTATCCTCCACACTGTGTATGTGGTGTGAGAATTGGTTTTCTTCTTCAGGTAGATATTATTTTCCTAATTTCCTTTTAGATACTTTCCTTCCAAATCCTGTTTTAAAAAAAGTGAAAGTTTACATCGGTTTATTCCTTTCCTCAATTACCATACATTCAAGCAAACGCAGTTCTAAATAGAATTTGATTACGATTTTCACACTACATGTACCGGTACTTCCCATCCCCACGCACCACCCCCAACAAACAGGATGGCATCTGCTACACATAAGCCTACATGTACCTCAAACATTATATTAACGTTAACAATAAATTATGTTCCATTATAAATGCAAATTCTTGTATACGAGTGCCTATTGTATTACAGAGAAAAATACTACAATCAACAAATTTTCCATTTCAAGTACTTAATAAATGCTACCGATAAATGGACTGGCAAAAGTGAAGAAAAATCACACTAATCTTGATCAGAGGATTTACTTAAGCGGTCACAATTAATTTTGAGCTAACAATATGTCAGTTAGAGTACTTAGACTCGGCTCACGTCAATTATGAACCCATGGCATTTTGTGTTGAATGAATCTGGACATTACGTTACTGTACACTTCATCAGATTAAAGTCTCAGACACAAAGATCTACATACCACATTTTTGAAGATTAATCACTTGCTTGAACTAAGCAATACATTCCCATCTTCATACTCAATGCAGAGATTAGCCTTACTTACCTTAGTTTTGCATTGCTTCCCAACGCAATACACGTCTGACGCAAAATACAGACACAGCTCCAGTACAGCGACGGAGGTCTTGATTGTGTGGGTTGCATCCATTCGACATGTTCGATGAAACAAGTTGGTTTAAAGTCACACTTCCATATTCATTGCACAGTCAGTGATTAAAAAATGCCGAGTGGGTTTCGTGAAATACTGCGACATGTATTTCCCAATGTGAGGGCAAAACATGCCGGGGGTACACCAACGTTGCTTACGACCCCTTTCCTTATGAATTGTGGATTTACTACGGTTGTTTCACAGGCCCTCCATTTTCCCTAGTTTCTACACGTTAACGTTACACGATAACGTATATATTTTGTGTGTAGGACTATCCACAACGCGGAAGGATTATTTTATATGAAACATATTTCTGAACATATACCAATCTTTATTCTTGTCATTAGATTTTTTAATGAGCTGTAATTTACACTTATTCCCAGTGAAGAGAAATAATGATCCCTATTCATTTATTCATAATAACCAATTGATATTATTATATTAACCAATTTATGAACTACTTTTTTTACTGCGCAATAATAAGTTCACCTTTCCAGTGGCCAGGCCAGGTGGTATCAAAGACACACAGCTCGTAAATGTTTTTTGTACTGCAATTTTATTTGGGGCCGTGAAAAGGGGCACCAGTCCCGCAAGTAACCCAAGGGGGTTCCAACTGAGGGTCCCATGCAAAATTGCCAATGGGATATAGGCCTATCCTTCAAATACCAATACATAAATCATTTCTCCGCGCTTATGCGGGGCGGATAGTGGAGTCTACTTTCTAGGGAAACAGGCAAGGCCAGAATTTCAAGAAACCAGGGGCGTCGATCCTGGGGGGAGGGGAGGGCAGGGGGGGGGCGATCGCCCCACCAATGAAAATATTGGGGGCAAACATATCGTTTTACCCACCCCCCAATAATTGCGGATGTGCAAAAATAAAATAAGGTTGATATGTTCAGCAAGCGAGATTGAGATACACAACTTGTTCTTTATTTCAAATCGTGCTCAAAGTGTCCGCTTTTCAGATTGAAAATATAAACAAATGATATAAAAAAAAATCGGATTAATTTGCTTGCATAGTATCACAATCATCCCCCTCTTACAAGATTATTGTTTAAATACAATTATCTCTTCTTTTTCTAAGATCTTCATCAACTCACAATATTTGTTGCAGCAATGGGAAAGTTTAGGGGGCAAAAACTTTGTTTCACATTCACTTGGAAAAATAAAGATATTTCATATAGAAAAATGAATTAGTTCCCTTATCAAATTGCACACTATTTGGTTGTGCATGAAAATTTTTGTTTTTTAAATCATGTCATAACTCTCTTATAGTTTGCATGCAATTTTCCGTATTAAGCTTGTCTCTTTGGTCTCCCTTTTTATAAAAATCAACTTTTTGCTAGGATGGACTAACCAATATCAATTATTTCATCATCCACACTTTTTTATGCGTTTTCAAATCATTCATGATTTCTTCCTTTCCTTTCTTTTCTTCCCCAGCCTCTCCTTCAACATAATTATTAATTCCATCCCTTTAATTTTTTTTCCCTACCCTCTCCTTTGATATATTACGGTCAAACCTGTTTTAGTGGCCACCTGCCTATTATATAGTGACCACTTAAACCGATTCCCATGAAGGAAGATTGTGTGTAAAAGAACCTGTATATAACAGCCACCTGTCTATAAAGGCCACATTTTGTGTTTCCCTTGGTGGTCACTATAGACAGGTTTCACTGTATATGTATATCTACCAAAGGGTAGATAGCTCTGGAGAACCTTGATTTAAGCTACGTCTGTATACCATTGTTCTCTTCATCCATTTCTTTACAATATTAAATAAAAGAGTTGCCAAAGCTGTTGTACATGTATACTTCACACATTTATACATATATATATATGGGGCTTAGTGAAAAAATGTGCATTTTACAAGTACCTCGGGTTCAGTACCCAGGTCCCGACCCAGGTGGCCTATTCTCCCGGGCCTATTCCTTTAATACCGAGTTATGCACTTTCCACTGCATGGTATAGGAGTTGGTATAGAATCGAGGGTCCACCGTTTTCTTATGAAGTTTACAGGCAATGTGGCATCCAATTATCCCATTATACCCTCCTCCTCCCCCTTTCCCTTTTCTTTCTTTATACCCATTCATGTGTAATTTACTTTCCGAAGTTTCAGTTCTTCAAAACCGCTCAGTGACGCATCAAGCAATGATGTCATTTTCTATTTTTACCGCGGCTTAATCAGTTGATTCGACGTAGTTGGCGGTATTGAAAGCGGATAACTCAGTTTTATTTTGAAAATGTCTCCATAAATACAGTGATTTTGTTTATTTTTACATGTATATTTGGGGTTTGGGGAACCTTTTTCCTTTTTATTATCCTTCTTCTGCTGCATAAAAACATTTTTCATGTCCCCTTCTTGATCAATGAGACACTTGGCAGATCCCCCACGCATACTAACACATTTTTTTATGGGAATGATATTAGTAAATATTTTGTTTTGTTTTAAAGTAACATTTTTGAGAGGGTTTGTCTGTTTTTCGCGGTGACAATTAGATATGAGGAACTTCTTTTTTTGACTTGTCAAAACCTATCCTGGAGTCTTGGAGCCGCCTTGTAGGATCTGTTTGTTGGTTCTTGACTTCTGCAGTTTAGTTTGATATTTTTTCTGTTCTCAACAAAGAATGGAATTTTAAAGAAAAAAAAGGGGAGTGCATCGTATACAGAACTATATAGCAATAAGACTTATTATCACCATTGGGAATATATTCTAGAAAATGCGTCAAGCAAAAAGCACAAATCGTTATGGTGCAACTTATTTCTTGTAATATCTTTTTTAATCAAAGTTTAGTTTAATCGGCTTATTCCTACTGTACAGTAAAACAAAATATTGAAATACAATTAATGAATAGAATGTTGAGTTCAACTTTGGAAACGAAAGCAACAAGGCAAACTTTTTATCAAATTTATTTTTAAACACTTTTATTTGTCGTTTCACTTTGACCTGTTTATAACTTCCACCCATTCTCTGTATATATCTTCATGACTTCTCTAACTCTCATTTCCGTTCAATCTGTCCACTCTTTTCATATTCAACTGCCCAGCCTTCCGATTTTTTTTCTTGTTCTGTCTCCCCCCCCCCCCCTTTCCCGTCAGCCCCCTCCCTCTATCCGGGCTTCTATCCCCTCCACTTTATGTTATAACTTTACTGGTAAAATGATTACTAATATTAAAATCACTATATAGAATACTATAATAGTATACTGCGCTTGTAACATTAAAAAAAATACTATAATAGTCACAAGATGTCGCTCTTTATATATAGGAAAGTACCGTAAGTGTTATCTTCCATGTAGAGCTAGGCATAAAGGGGAGGGTGCTCCTTACCTGGAGACGGGGGGGGGGGTGTGGAAGGTAGAACATCATCTTGTTATCTTTTTTTTCCTCTTGTCATTTAATACATTTTGTTAATATTTCATTTTGTAATTGTTGAAACGCACCAGTATTAATTTCCAGTATCTTTAAAGTTTGATGTATAATTTGTATAATTATATGGGATATGAATCTATTTTTTAATTCATAACCATGTTTCAAATAATTTGTACAACTTGTTTATGGAATGTGAATGCGTAGTTTGATTTGAGAGAATACAATAAAACATCCTTTTAAAAAACTCTCCAGTGAGTGAACCATATTGTGGGACATTGGAGAAAGGGAATGTTGCCAGGAATTCTAGAGAAACCCCCCCCCCCTCTTCTGATCCTCTCTTTAACGAAATCCCGGATCTGCCCCTCAATGCGAATTCAAGTTTAGCATAACAAAAGCCTCGTTGTAAAAAGTGTAAACTGGGTCAGAAAGCCATTTTGATTTTCCAAGCACATAGACAATGAAACTACAGGAAGTCTCATATAAGTCTTGATTTGCCCTATTGATCATGTTGATCGTATGTGGTTCTAAAATGTATAGGCCTTTGTATTCTTTAGTATCCTGCTTTAAGATCAAGTTATGCAATGACACAGACCTTTAAAATGCTCTATATTGCTCTTACCCCCCCTGAGACTATGACCCTCTATATGATATTCAAGTATGATTGTTCCATATCCTGAAGTTTGACACACTTAGCACGTTTAGTGGTATTTAAAGGACAAGTCCACCCCAACAAAATCTTGATTTCAATATAAAGAGAAAAAATCAACAAGCATAACACAGAAAATTTCATCGAAATCGGATGTAAAATAAGAAAGTTATGAAATTTCAAAATTTTGCTTCATTTCACAAAAACAGTTATGAACGATCGAGCCAGCTACATCCAAATGAGAGAGTCGATGATGTCATTCACTCACTATTTCTGAAATATGAAATATTTTGATTTTCTCGTCATTGTCATGTGAAATGAAGTTCCATTAATTCCTCCCTTAACACGTGGAATTCCATTATTTTAACATTTTGTGCTTCAGGCAAGGAGGTCCTAATCGTCAAATTCGTAAAAATTGAAATATTGTATAATTCAAACAATAAAAAACAAAAGAAATAGTGAGTGAGTGACATCATCAACTCTCTCATTTGGATGTAACTGGCTCGTTCATACAACTATTTTATTAAAAATAAGCGAATTACTTTGAAATGTCATAACTTTCTTATTTTACATCCGATTTTGATGAAATCTTCAGCATTGTGCTTGTCTAATTTTTCTCTATTGATTCAAATCAACATTTTTCTGAGGTGGACTTGACCTTTAAATATTTATTGCACTTTCTACCGATTTTTTGCACAAAAAATGAGGAATGCAATTTTGTTATAGCATTCAAAACCACATTTTTTCTCTCGCTCTTTCAAAAATAATGTTCTTTATTTCCTCGCATTCAGAAACAGAAAACAATACTAAGACCAGAAAGGGGAAAAGTATTTTTATCGCGAATAGAGCCGCATTACGAACATGGTTTTTTACACGAAAAAAAAGTGACTATATATGGGACTAAGATGCCTTTGTAGGCAATATTTCTTTACAAATTTTGCAAACGAGTGGGTGGAATATTATGATCATTTTAAAATAAAATCTAATTTAATGATAGATTGTGACATGATATTCATACACCTGTGGACTCACTCTTTGATATAGAGTGATTATTTATTTACTCATTTATTTATTTATTCATTTATTTATCTATTCATCTACTTATTTATTCATTTATTTATTCATATATTTGTTTATTTATTTATCTATTCATTCATTTATTTATTTTATTCATTTCATTTATTCATTTTTTAAATTCATTTATTTATTATTCATTTATTCATTTGTTTGTTTATTCATTTATTCATTCATTTATTAGGCTAGTTAATTTATTGAGAAAGCAAATGTCGACCCATTATATTCCTTCTCGGTTGACCGTTAACGAATGACATTTTGACAAAGTGACCCTCAAAAGGATTGAATGGGCTTCCAATCATTCTAACAATTCAAAATTGGCAATGCTTGCAGAGTTATTACTATTGATTTGCCCGAACAGCACCTCAGCCCACCAACACCCTCCTTGAAAAATAAAAACTTGTAAATCCCCTGTGTAAATCCGGTGTAAACCGACCTTACAATTCGGTTTATCACATTTTGATCGATTTACAACAAAATACTTACCCTATATCGCTAAGTTATCGCTCATAACTTAACTTCCGCATGTCATATATTTTCTTCATGAGTTTATTTTATAAAAATGATGATAAGGATTTAACTTTTTTTCGTTGTTTGTCAAAGTGACGAAGTAACAAAAGCGCGGAAAAAGCGTCAGGGCATTTCACTGTGAACTATGTAATCTGCATATGGACTTCGATACCCATTGCACTATTTTACTATTGAATCCATTGCACAGTCAATTTCCGTTATAATCACAGCGTGTCATTGATATTGATGTTGTTATCAGTGTTGACTTACACTGTGTTTGTTTGTTCGTTTTTTTATCCAGCCTCACAGGTATAATAATTCGTGGAAAGCCCGCAATTAATCTTGTATCAATTCTTATTTATTGTCACTTTGTATGATGTTTTAATTTATTTTCGAAATAAAAGATTTACTTGAATTGAATTACATTGAATCATTTTATCTTTTCCCTCTGTGTCATTAAAATGTCATTAAAATGTGATTATTAATCTTTCCCTATAGTTGTTGCTGATAACGTTGGGTGGCGCCCCCGGGGGCAGTCCATGGGGCATATATGCATTGCCGTACACAAGCCGTGACCAAATCAATTCAAAACACACCCCTAAACAAGTTGTCCCCAGAATATGACCTCGGGGAAAAAGCTTGGGGAAAAAACTTACCCTGAACACGTTTGGAAAGTCTTTAAAAAACAAGGCTTCGGAAAAAAAACATACCCTAATTACGTTTCACCCCGCGAATGACCATTGACCAGTCTTTCAAAACCACCGTTTTTCTTTAAAAAAAAAAAATTAGAAAAAAAAATCGGCGTTTTGATTTGACGAGTGCACGCGAGGCCCGCGTCCAAAATATAGGTCAAAAACTGAAAAAACACCCCCTGTACACGTTTTATTTATTTATTTTATTGTCATTATTATTTTTTTTTTGGGGGGGAGGTCACGCATGTGTAGGCCTACAATCAATATATTGCACCCCCCCCCCGCGGAGATGACAGTCGTGTTTTGAAGGACAGTACAGGTTGTTCTCTTCGCTATAGTATATCCCTGTTCTGAGTATTTTCAAAGTTCCATGATCCTTTGCTAACATACCCCAAACATTCCCAACACTGCCCGAAAAATGTCCCCACTTAGCTGGGAGATCAGTGCCCCCAAAATAGGGAGTCAGTAAAAAGTGTTGCACAAACTGACAAAGAACGTAGAGGGCACCGTATAGACTTCGAAATGGCGCTCGAGGGATCTGAAGCGGCAAAAATAGCGCAAGATTTAGGGTGATTATTCAACAATTCGAATGATTAAAAACATTTGAATATATTTTATCAGTATCGTTGCTTTTATGCCTACCATTATTTTATTTTTCCTTGTCATGTCTTATTGATTTTAGTCTCGAAAGTTGACTTTTTTATTGGGTGTTCTCTTTCCAATTTACATGATAGCTACAGTCCCACACGTTCAATATAATTGATGTGTACTAATCTATATGATGGCGCTGGATTTGGAGTGGAAATTGATGTGATCTGACACTGACATTAAATTACTAAAGTTGGTCTAACTCAAGTCAAGCCACAACTTAGTCTAAAGGCATGGTCACACCGCCCGAGCATTGTTGGAGCGATAGGGATAAGGGGGCCGAATTTCGCTCACAAAATTGGGGAAAAAATAAAAAACAATCGAAATCGAAAATGGTGAATGGTGGCGAGCGGTGATGATTTTTTTTTCTCTCCGCTCCACGACCGTTCCCACAACGCTCGGGCGGTGTGACCATGCCTTAAGGAGCTCCATTGGCCATTGCTCCCCCAATTTATGATAGACTTCATCAGAAGAAAACTAGGACACTGTCGGTGAGAAAAGTGTCATGATAAAGTAAAGTAAAGAGAAACATGAGAAAGGAAGAAGAATGAATGATAAAAAAAAGAGAGAAGAAAAATAAAGAAAGAAAACACCAACTTGAAGAAGAGGTTGGAAAGTACTAAAGACAGAAAATAGAGAATATAAATAAAAAGAAAAACTCAAAAAGAGAAAAAAAACAAAAGGAAGAAGAAATGAAACTTGAAATAATACTGTAGAAAAGAAGAAAACAGGAGAGAATAAAAAAGGAAATAAATATCAGATGATAGTGGCCAGCTCCAGTTTCTTTGTAGGCCTACATGGATCGTGTACTCTTTTATTTGCACAAAGGTACACAACTTCCACATAACTATCAAAGTATAGTGAGTGATTGTATTACAGACCGGCCTTGTATTATCAAACATACGCATCCAACGGGAACTTGAATATAAAGATGATGAAAAATGGTTGTAAAGAACATATTTTCAAAGTCTTAACATTCTAAAAATAATAAAATATTGTCAAAATAGCTCATCAGTGATTTTTTTTCTTCAATTTTTCATTCCCATAGAAAACACACATTCGGTAATACAATGCCTTTTTCAAGTGACCAAAATATTTCATGTGCGAAGAGGGGTCCGATTGGAAGCTAACATAAAAAAGAAAAATGAATTTGCAATTTTTTTATATATTTATATTTTGTAGGTATTTGTGTATTTGTGGTGAAAGTTTGGTAAATTTTATGATAATAATGTGTTTGATATGATTGAATTCATGAAAAGTATTCAGTAATACGATCCACTACCATACATACATGTATAGTGAGTTCACGACATATCGACCACCTCTTTTGAAACCGACCACCTTGCGAGCATTAAGATTATTGGTATTACAAACACAATGCACAGCACAGGAGAGTAGGTGCAGTGTCCATAGTAATGAGCGAAATAGATTAAAATTTTGTAGAATTTTTCAAACTTGCATATACCACACACATGAACCCCGCTGCAAAACAGTCGTTCATATTAAGGATAGGAAACGGCTTCAGAATAAATATCCATCGTTGAATCGTGTGCCGAACACGCTGTGGAAATAGTGAGACAATCACTTAGCACGGTGCAGAGCCACGATGACATCATAGAACTAATTTGAAAGCTTGTCAAAATATTTTATCAGCGCGACAAGAATTGGACATCCTAAAAGAAGGGTGGAAGTCATCGCATTTGTTGGTTGCTGATATACATGTACATGCATAGAATCTGAGTCGTCGATCTAAACATGATTCTGATCTCGATTTTCTCCCCAAATAAGATGAAAACTAGGTTCATGTAAAACCAGAAAAATATTTGCAGATATGATGCTTAGAATATTAGGTGGTTGATAAAGGGGAATTCCAGCCAGCCCTACTGCAATAATTCTGGCCGAACCTACAGTATGCCTATGGCATCAGTAAGCTGTGAGCCCTGCAAGTCACTTTGCAGCAGACATAGATCTAGTCAGACATCTATTCTCAGTCAAACAGTCTTTGTGAAGGGTTTTGTCTCATGGAAATATCGCCTGGTAAACATTGGCGGCGGAAGCCAAAAATTTTAGGAGGGGACAACCAAAAATTTTTTGACAAGCAAAAAAAAAGGTCTCATCAACCCAAAAATTTTAGGGGGACGTAGGAAAATAAATTGACAAGCAAAAAAAAAAAAAAAAAGGTCATCAACAACAAATTTAGGGGGGACCGTCCCCCCCTCCTCAAATTTAGGGGGGGACACGTCCCCCCCCCGCTTCCGCCGCCTATGCTGGTAAATCAATTTTGTGCTGGGCAATGGTACTACCAACTAATTGTTTAACAAACAACATGACCATTCCCAATGTTTTTACAATATAATTTCATCAAAATCTTACTTTCTTTCACAAAACCAAAACACCATACCAGACCACTTCAATGTGTGAAATTTGGAGAGTGGTTATGTCGACATCTTGGCTTTTGTCAGGAAAGCAATTCTGCAATCAACAGACTGATCACTCACCAAGAAACTCAAAATCATGCATTATTTCAATAGTCTCACCATGCAATTCAGCCATTGACATTTTTGCCCTCTTTTCTAAGTCACTGGAAATTTTCAATAGGAATCATTCATCCCACTGCAGTCACTGTCTCATAAATAGAATGTGTATTTTGCAATTAAAATTGATGCACAAAGAGCTGTGTAGGAACCAAACCATATAATGTAGGCCTATGGAATTTATATAGAGCAGAGATATAAGGCCTTAGGGCACACAAATCTTTTCATTGCTTGTGGTCTTGACCAAAGCATCGGGTCAGAGCCGTAGGCTTTACTGGCATGGATTTGAATCCTACTCTTGATGGCTAATATATTTTTTTCAGTACTGGGACAATCTTGATTTTTTTAATGTTTAGATTATGGATGATGGATGATCGTGCACTAAGCAAACATTCATCACCGGCTTGCAGCCTCAATGTAGCAAGACAGGTCTCCACTGCACAAGAGTATAACATTTAATTGTATACTTGCATCGTCCAAACAAATCATTGCATAACTTTGTTCCAAGGGCTTACTGGTGATCAGTTGTCATTGATGTTTAATTTTGAAATTGATCACAAACATGTTTGTTAGTGAGGCCCAGGGCCCCATCTTACAAAGAGTTGCGATTTATCCAATCAATATTAATCTCAAGTATCTAGAAATCCATCAATATCATAATTTTTCTTTAGGATATTCGCTCAATAAGTCTATATCTTTTGAAAACAAAGAGAAGCATACAGAAATGTCAAGAAAACAGTGAACGTATTCATCGTGTCTAGAAAATATTTTGAACAAGAATGTAATTTTAGATGTTGACGTTGCTGGCTTTCCATAGTTGAGATTGATTCGATCAATCATTTGTAACTCTTTTGTAGGACGGGGCTCAGATCTAGAGTGGGTCAGTGGTGCATAGCAAAGTTTTAGTTACCAAGGATGACACTGCATGTCAGTCTGGTTTTAATACAGAGCATTCAATTTCAAAGACTAATAATATATTGTGGATAATTCTTGAAAACTTATTAGTTTAATTAATAAACTTCATTGTATGAAAACCAAGCACTGGGAACTGTTTGTTTTAGATATTTCTTTTAATTAAACTATTTTTATGACACAAGAAACTAATATTGTCAGTGTGCATGTACTGTCGCACTACCCAGGTTTCCATGGTTAATATACAACCATCTAAAAATTAATTTACTACCGTTATTTTACTATTATGTGTTATGAATATGGCATTGCAATGCGACGCTGTCAACGGTCAGTTTGGTTTTGAAGTTAGATATCAATGTAAATATGTGGCTGTTTGTGGAATATCCATGCTAAGTTGATACCTATTCATGTTGCATATTATTTATTTCGTAGTATTGCTTTTTTATTTCTTATATTTCTAAAAATTCTAATAGATCTGGATCTTCAGAATCAAGTGATGAGGTTCTTGGATTGTGCAAGATTAGTCCGCTGACGTCTTCCAGTTTCAAGGAGAAAACAGAGCCCAAGCTTGAGGATAAAAATGGAAACGATGACCACAACGACGACGATGAAGAGGCAGACGAGCTCGTCATCGATGAGGGAAAATCACCGGAAGAAGAGCAACCTAAAGCCAAGAAGGAGAAGCCAGAGTACAAGAGACAGGTATCGACGCCTCTGAAGAAGAGAAAAGTGTCACTTGCAGAGGATGAGCCTGTATCTACACCAGCTAGAGAGGAAAAACCTGACGTCGAGGAAGAAACGGCGCCCGATCTCACCACGTTTGGCCTGCCCCCGGGTTGGACGCGGAAGATCACGGAAAGAATGTCCGGGGCATCTGCAGGAAAGTTTGATGTATACCTCACCAGGTAAGTGGGAAAACTTGAAGGGCAATTTGACATATTTAGGTGTTTCATAAAACATGTTGAGCACATTCTTCTTACCCAGTACTAGGCAGGGTTGGGGGGGGGAGCTCCCAGGTTTTTCGTTATCAAAAACATGCACTGAACCTGCACTTTTACTGATTAAAAGCAATCAATTTCATGTTACTTTCTATTGAGATAGTGTTACTGATGAGTTTCATTGAAAATTATTAAAAAAGAAAAGTTGAAAACAAAGAATTATGGAGCTTTATTCAAAGATTAACTTAAAATCTGATATATTTTTGTATAGCCTATAGCCTAATTGACTATCTAATTATGGAGATTATGTTGCACGATCAAGGCCAAGATCTGAGTCCCCCCCCCCCCCCCCCCCCCCCCCGCTATGCAGTATCAAATTATCAGGGCTATTTAGTGTTAAGGATGATTAGGGACAACTTGAACTTACGATGCAAGAGGGGAAGAGTTTCCCTTCACCCTGGGTAATTTCCTTGGCTGTGATTCCTCAAAACTTTACATTTTCATTTAAAAAATGATAGCAGTTTGGTCCATGTCAAATCAGGTGATGTCAAATCAACTGATTTCATTTCAAGTCCATGTCAAACCAACTGATCCAGATCCTCCCTGATTTTATAATTTCATGTAACGATAGGCCTACATGAGTCTTTAATACTAATACAAGATTTGGCTGATATCCAACTTTTTTTCACCTACAGCAGGAATGAAACAATGATGTACTTGACGGTACTTCATAATTGACCTCTATTATCTGGAAGCTTTGAAATTTACATAAATTTGTTATACTCCTTTGATATTCTAATTACAGGAAAAAATTGTTTTGTTTTAAATGTGATTTGTAATATCATTATTCTGAACAATCGCATTATTCATATTTGAATTTGTTGATGTACCTGTGTTTTCCATTTCCAGAGGTATTGCACCATTCTTGGCAACATGTCATAACAGGAAAAGGGTGCTTAACCGATGAATCATTTAAATGGCAAAGAACCGATATAACAGGTCATGTTTATATGAGAAGCACATTCCTTCTGTTCCTTCTATCTGATGGTGTATTGATTCTGTGTTATTTTGTGGAATTGTTTTTTCAGCCCCGAGGGAAAGCGATGTCGATCGATGAATGAGGTTACCAACCACCTTGAAAAAACACATTCACAATATACAAGCGCAGACTTTATTTTCAAACCCAAGAATCTCGTGCCCAGTGCTGTAACTCCAGCCGCAACGAGGGCACCATCTAAACAACAAACAACACCAGCAAAGCGTTCGCCGACAAAGACGCCAACCAAGCGACGGAAATCGGCGGATAGCAAGGAAAGTACCAAAAAGGCGAAGGTAGACAAGGTGAAAGCTGTGAAGGAAAGGAAGAAGCGGAGCCCGTCAAAAAGCGCCACGCTCCAAAAACAGAAAGGAAAGGAGCCGCGGCTTGTGAGAAAACCGCCTCCGGAAAAGGCGAGTGTGAAAGCGAGCAAGCAGCAAAAATTCCAGAGACTTCTTGTAAAGATCAACTTCCAGCAGAAAGGCACAGACGATAGTGATTTGGACAGTGAGGAGGAAGAAGAGGAAGATTCCTTTGACGAAGGAAGCGAACCAGAGGAAGAGAAGATGGAGGAGAGTCCACAGATAACACCTAAAAAGAGTCCAAGAGGTTCGAGAAATAGTCTTTCTGATTGAAAATAGAAGGTGGATATTTTGCACTTTCCGAAGTAATTGAATGTCCTTTTTGAAACCATTATTACCAGGTAATGTACATTTTAAAAATGTCCTTGTCAAAGTAACAAAATGAAATATATACCTTAATGAAATCAACGTTGTCGCTTGTGATTTCACTGTAAGCATGGAATTGGTGACTATTTGTGTTATTTATTAGACTTCACGAAGTGCAAATTACCCATCTTCTTATGTCATTTTCATCATTTAATTGCTTCGATATTTTAAATAATACCTTTTTAAACAATAATGGTTGCTGTTCTGAAAAAAATCTGACCGTAAATTTAGATTAAATGTATGATTGATATTTTCCAAGTTTATTATTTGATAACAATCAAGGCGTTATATTTTCATTTAGGAGGGATTAATCACTTTAAACTTTACAATCTTTGATCTTTTACTTTGCAATATTGTTTTTATGTCCTCAATCATGACTACTTTCTTTTTGCTCTTGTCTTAGTCTTTAATAATTTTGATAAGATATTTTTGTCATGATGATATGCACATTATAAAACACAATGCTAACTGCAAAGTTTATAATTTCATAACTTTTCCCTGCACATTTTTAACGCCATCACAACTTTAATACTCGCGGCTCATGTACTGACATACCAATTTACCACTTTTTCAGCTGACTTAAGCTCGCCGCACACTGCACAATCCGAGTATGACACGATTTTTGAATAAATTGCATTTGTCATTAATATGAAATTTGCAAGATGAAAAATTATTTAAAGTTAGACATATTGCTAAGAATACTGAAATCCGAATTCTGCTTTGCTTGGAAGCTTTGTGGTCAGAGTAAAGTCCAAAGCGGCATCAAGTCACATCCAATGATGTCATTCAAATTTGGTGTTGATTTTCAGGGTGCTACATAATTTTTTAAAAAGCACTTGCCCAGTCGGGCAAGTAAATTTTTAAATGGTTGGAATATACTTGCCCATGAATCTATTGCACTTGCTAGAAAAAATCCTTGAAAAAAAAGTTTTACCTCTTCATAAGAAAGTTTTGTGGTTTTATAAACCATTGACCTTTTTTCTCTCTTTTGACGTGAACTGATCTACCTTGTTATTGCATTTCTTTTTCCAAAGTGATTTCTTGCCTGCCATGATCAAAATTAGGGTCAATATCATACCATCGACCCCAATTTTGGTAATTCTACTGTGAGAATTTTGCTTGCCCAATTCGGGCAAGTAGTTTTGGTCTTTACTTCAAAACATTTGCCCGACTCTAACTTTTACTTGCCCCGGGCAATCGGGCAAGTGCTTGTGTAGCACCCTGATTTTGATGTAATTTCTATAGAAAAGAAACTGGAATTCTAAGTTTAGTTTTCATGCCACTGAAATTGATCAAGGATTCTGTATGTTGGAACGTTCATATCAAATGCTATGACAATTTCTTTGAAAATCGGAGGCACCAAGCTAACATGTATTTTTGCAAAAAAATGGTGATGGTGGACACTATTACTTGTACACTGTTGAGTTAGGTGAGGGTATCAACAGTATTGGCTTGGATCTCTTCTCGATGGCTTATAGCATTTCAATTCATTTATAAAACATACACTGAATTCAATTTTCCATTTTTTGCAGTATCATGAGAAGTTTTATATATAGTTTACCCAACATTAATGATTCTTATTGAAGTTTCAGTGTCATATCGTTGTTATATTGTTCAACCCAAGTAAGTTGTTGAAACAGCACCATTTTGGCTTTGGTTTAACATCAGAAAGGCATTTAAGTAATGTCACCAGTCATTGTTAACATGGATCGGTTTGATACAAAACTGGATGTTTCAACGATTCCCTGGTGTCTTCCAGTAAACAGTGGTCTAAAAAGTTAGTTAACCCCACCAGAAAACGAACATATTTAAAAGCGTTCAAATTCTGCCATCTTTTAGATGTATGTAATTTTGAAGTCGGGTGATCAAAATATTGCATTCAGTCAAGTTTGTTTCTCTGGGCTGACCGGACAGTGTAGATTGATGTCTGCGTTCAACACTCGGCATGAAGGAGAGCATTTTCTTGTGGGGTTCACTCTTAACATTTAAGCACCACTGTAGATATAAGGCCAGTGCCAATTAAGCCAGTTTTGCAGTGTAAGCGAGACAAAAGACAGAACAAGAAGCAAGAGAAATAGTCCGAACATCCTGGCCCGTATTCTGAAGTCGGGTTTAACTCAAACTCAGGTTTAAAGTTGTGGTTTAAGTATGGATAGCCAATTGTTCCATAAATCACTAAAGATAGAGATATCATATTTCGGCTCATTTGGCTCTCAAATCATTCATAATTGTCTAGTAAGTATAAGTATATGATCATCTTCACCGTCAGTGAATCAGGAAAGAGCACAGTGAACATATGAAACATATAACTTGATAAAAATTTTGACACTTATGGCTTCCCATAATTCTAGCACAGAGTTAGACCATGGTCTAAGTTAAACCTGACTTCAGAATACGGCCCCTGTGTACAGCTGAAAGAGAAATGAGGAAGATATGATCATTGCTGCATCGTGAATTGTATATTATTTCACAAATTGTAAACTAAATCTTGCCCGAGGTACATTTCTTTTACCTCTACTTCTCATACAAAGTGTAAGATAATAAAATGGTTCGTTACAGCATAGCAAAAGGGTAAGGAGTAGAGTTAAGGTATTGGGACTGTTTGTCGATAGTGAGACATGTAGTTGGGTTTGGAACAAACAGCTTATAAAGTATGGATATTTAGATATAATTAGAGAAGGGGTATGTTAAAAGTATACAAGGTTTTCAGGATTAATGGAATTTGGAATAATATGTAATTGAGCTTTTATTCTAATTAGCATGATGGAAGTGTAATATATTTATTAGATGGAGACAATATTCAAAGGAGATTTGGTGGATACTTCATCCCATCATGCAACATTCTTCGCAACACCTTACTTTTTTTTTGTAGTCTTCAACATGGTTTGGTTTTTAACATTGAATCATTTCTCTTTTAAGAATTTGTATGACTTTCCATTGATATGATTTTTATTGGCCCATTCTCAAAAGACAGCCCAACCTTTGACTTAATTTGTGAAGTTTATATGGAAGCTCAAAAAGTATAATGGGTTGACACTTGACCCCCCCCCCCAAAAAAAAAAAAAATAAATAAATAAATAAGTAAAAAATGAATAAAAATAAATAAATAAAAAAAATTGGCAAATCAAGTGATGGCTTTTCTGGGGATCACGTAAAGCAATACAAGTGTTGTTAACAAAGGGCCATTTTTAGATCACGAAATGGGATTAAACAAATGACTTGCCTTACGTATGTCAGCTTACGCTGGCTATAACATCCAGGTAAGGCTGTCTGGCAGCCTCTTAAGTGTTGTTGTTTATATTAATTGATTTGCTATTGGAGTATGCTTGATAAATGGGCTACGTACTTTGTCATCCACTTGACAAATGCTCGGTACATCGGTTTCACATCCATTATCACAGAGCGTGCGTGAGTTCGACAAAGTTTTTATCTTCCTTTGCAAGATCACACTTAGATGGGTATGTTGATTGAGTCAATACATTTAGAATGATGGTACATGAAAGTGTATTATACTTGATTCGTACTGGCTTCAAAGGGATGTTTGTTTGTTTGTTTTTTTAGACCTGTATCCCCATGGAGGGAGAAAATTGGTCACTGAACTATATAGGTGTATACACCCTTGCCTGACCCTAAAAACACTCTGTCAGTATTAATAATTATAATAATCCATTTTTATATAGCGCTTAAAAAATGGGAACGACGTGACATGTGTAGCAATATAATTGAGTGAGCCCCCCCTGTACGTATGTTTGAAGGAATTGTTCCAAGTTTGGCTGTCTTGTCGGTTCAAAATGAAATCATTTTGAGATTTCCAACTTTGAAGTTGAAGTGACTCCCGTACGAACTCGGCAAATAAGCTTTCGGCCGCATCAACGCAAAGCTTGCATATAACTATTTACATAGGCTCACATCGTATGATTGAATAATGAAAGAAATTATTGTTATTATTATTTTGTCCTCCTGCACCCACGTTTTGCACTGTGAGGTCACTCAGATGTGGAATGTGCAAAATAAAATTCATTTTATTGCCCCGTTTGGCATTTCCAGGGCAAAACCATCCCCTATCTATTTTTCCCTGCACTGCATACGTGATGAAGTTGATAAATGGGAGAATGCATTTTTTATTTTAGATAAAGTTTGTGTGTCGACAAAAGGGAAATGATGTCACCAAAAAAGTATTCTAGATGCTCATGGTTTCTTCATTACCGTTCATCATATTAAATTCATGCTCAAGTTTTCCATCTGTTAAAACCCTCTTTGCCCCCCCCTCCCATCTCATCCTCCCAAATATGCCACTTAGTGTGATTTTGTTTTTCTCTCCAAAACTGAAGCATTTGTATTTCTTTTGTATTAATCAGATGCTCAAGCTTCTTATGACATGGAATTTCATTCCTTGTATACCTCATCAATAGCAACTTGATACAAGTTTTTATTATTTTGTGAATATTAAATGGGCTTATTGGTAGGCTTTACATGGTAGTCTAAGTATTTTTTTTCTTATTTAGATTATGTTAAAGGAGTGAAGGGTGTTGTAAAAAAGAAAAAGGAAAAAAAGATGGTGAATGTATGGGCCATATGCGAGCGGACAGTCATTGGTTCGAAATGTATAGATATTTACCTTTGAATTATAACTGGGTATTACATAAAAGAGGTGTACATGTTGTAATATCTGAACTGGATTTTTATGAAAAGAAATATATTTTTCACTTCTTTAATACATCTACTTGTAAAGATATCTGTAAATACTGGACAACGTCTACCTTTTATCGATTTGTTTCTTTCTTTGGAGTATTGAGAAACAGATTTATTTAGTTGTAGTTTCATGTATACCGGTAGATTTTGTATTTTATTTCAACTAGCTAACTATATGCGTAATGAACTTTGAATATCACCATTCCTTTCTGATTGTGATTGAGAACGTTGTGAAATTTGATGAAAGATCTGTAACTTTTGCCTGTGTGCCATTGCAATCCTTAGATTGATTTGTTTTATTCAATTAAACTGTCTGAAAGTTTTTGTACTTCTAATCCACTGTTTGTTGTATATTCTTTGGAGTGATTTTTCGTTTGAAACAGCATCTGCAATTTTACTCTTGTATTCTAATGTCAAACATTCAAAATCTTGTTATTCCTGGGTGATATGATTTATTATTTAATTAATTTATTTATTAAGTGATGATATATAAGATTTATTAATATTATCATTCTTATTCAAAGTGTGATTATTACTGGACAATGATGCAATGAAATATATCGAAAAAAAAATGTTGGAAAATATCAATTATTGAAATAACTGAGAAGTCTGAGGTTATTAGATAATATTAGATACACAAATCAACATGATTATAATTAGTGTATCTATCAAATACCTTTTGAAAATGTAAAAGCATTAATAGGGACGTCAGGTACCATATTGGTGTGTAAAGATAGACTTTGCTGCAGATTGGTAAACCCGGGTTTGCTGTTGGCATTGGTGTTTTGGGCTTGAATCTGGCTGCCCGACATACTCTGACACCGAATGTGGGTTAGTTTTGGTCAGTGGCATGATTTTAGTGGCCAACACTGGTCTCATTTAAAGTTTGGTGCTCAGACTGATGCAAATATTAGCCCAACACCAGCTATCAGCACTGGACTTGAGATTATCCAGTTTATTTAGCACCAGCCTCTTTTCAGGTTTGGTGCTGTCCAGACACCAGCTGTCAACACTGAACTGAGAATCACTGGTCTGTCCTGTTTATGTTTAAACCTTGACATGGTGTTGAGAAATATAAACACTTTGACATACACTGAAGTTATCACACCCTTCACTCCTTTCCACATCTCTAGGTCAGTACCAAAAAAATCGGATGAATTGTTTACAAGTGAACATCGCAATTTGATAAGGGTTTTTTTCTTCTTTAAAATAACTAACAGGATTTTCTTATTGAAAATTGAGTTTTCTTAAATGTATATTGTGAAACTTTGTGAGGATATATTTCCCCTCACTTTGGTAATTAAAGGTTGGATTTATTGTCACTGTATGTTAAGTTTGCTGAATTCACATCCAACACTTCAATGTCAGAATGGAGTAAACGATAAGCCGGTATGCTCTTTCCTCTAAAATGTGAGTTTATAGATTTTGCAGTATAAAAGCCATTTTCAGATTCATTTCATTTTTTTTGCAAAAACCTTGTTAAAACAGTCAGGAGACTGGTACAAAGGTTACAAAGTAAATTTAATGCAGTAATATTGCAAATTTATTGTTTTTTTTAGGGCTTGCCTGGGATTAAGCATGGACATAATACACATTGCGTAATACAAATTGTGCAATTGTTGCCTAAATCATTTAAAATTAGATTTACGGTCCCTATAATGTCAGCTAATGTTATTTTTTAGGGGGGGGGGGCAAGCTTAGACAAATTTATGTAATGGTTGAGAAAAACTACATTTCTCAACAGATAATTCAAATAAAAAAGAAAAACAGAGAAATAAATCGTTGAGTAATACTATATGATGAATAAGAAGTAAATGAACCGATGATTCAAAATAATTTACAAACTCATACTAAAATAACTGCATTAAAATTTAAGATCAATCATTAATTCAAAGGTAAATAAAGGTAAGAGAATTTAGTATTTGCAGTATACTTAAATAGAACGCATTGTTCACAATGATTACAATGAAATGGTCAATGAAACATCTCACGATAAAAAAGCAGCTCAGTGGAAGGAGCATATACACGATTTATGGTTAGTTTTTAGACATCAAATACATACTAGTAAAGAAAATTATGACGATGATAATCATCACTATCAACATTATCCACAACTACAGCAATAGTATGTATATCGTCATCATGGTGATTATAGTAAAAAAAATCGAAAGAATAGCTTTGGTTTGGCGATATTGAAATTATCTTTGATTGTCCGAATTCACCATCTTTGGGTCACAATAAATGGCATC